>NW_027365840.1:0-91142 GCF_046119375.1 Phyllobates terribilis | reverse complement strand
AGAAATTGTTGGTTTGAGCTAAAGTGTGTAACTAGCTAGCTGTAACGTTCCGCTTGTTTTGATAATAACAAACCTAAGTATTTGATATCCTTTGTGTGTGATATGCTTTCCAGGTATAGTTCGAGGAGTTATAAGAGTAGCTTTGACAAAAGTGGACTAGCTGAGTCCATGAGGAGACTAGCTTAAGGTCTAGCAGGGAAAGCTAAATCTCGCCAAGACATAATAAGTGTTAAAGAGAAGAAATAGAAGACGGAAGGACTAGCTTTAAGAGAAGGAGAGTCGCTGTAAAGCTAGTGGATCCCGCTTCTAGGTGAAGAGAGAAGATACAAGCAATAGAGTGAAAAAGTGAGAGTCTACGTGTGGAATCCTGCGCCAGTGGATAGAGGATTTGGTCAAGTGAAGGGAGGGTCGGTGAAGCTACAACTTAGGGGAAATGGAAACAACAGGGAGTTTCTTAGGATTTCTACCTGATAGTGGATTAACGTGGATTGCCAAGCTGGACAAATCAGGAAGAGCTGAGGGTGTGTAGCTTCACCGAGGATTTGGTCAAGTGAAGGGAGGGTCGGTGAAGCTACAGGTTAGGGGAAATGGAAACAACAAGGAGTTTCTTAGGATTTCTACCATTGAATAGTGGATTAACGGGGATTGCCAAGCTGGACAAATCAGGAAGAGCTGAGGGTGTGGAGCGATTTCCAGCGTGGATGATGTTGTTAGAGTCAAGTGAAGAAGCACAAAGCGCGTGAGACCTTTGATGGATTTCCGGCTTGCTGAAGTGGACTTATTCATTACCGCTTGATATAGATTTGCTAGCTTTAGGGATTAAGTTAGAAATACTATATAAGTGTGCAATAGGTGTTGTTAGGCACACGAGTTGACGAGCTGAGAAGAGATCTTTGAGAGCTTAGAGAACTTCACTTGCTGAGAGAGAGAGAGAGAGAAAAGCGAATAAGACAAAGAGAGAGCTAGAGACAAAGCTACTCTGTACTTAGGTCGTTGTAAAGAGAGTTAGTGTCTACAACACCTTAGAGCTTGACTGAGAGATATTACTTGTATGTGCTGAACACAACTTGTATTGTACTAGAGAATTACTTTAAGTTAGGAATAGCTTAAGTGTATAATTGCTCTTGATTAATATAAGTTTAGTGGTGAGTTTTATCCCGAGATTATTAGAAGCTTACGGTTCTCACCTTGGAAAAATCTTTGCATTGAGCCGAACTTTTTAACTCATATTACTAAGTTCATTATTATAGCTAATCTCCCCTTCCGCAACTCTAACTCATTAGCTTCTAGCTATTTGACTTTAACTTGGAGATTAGACTAGCTTACTTGTGTTTTCACCATATACATCTTAAAACACTTTAAGCGAGCCGATAAAGTCACTCGATCCTACAATTGGTATCAGAGCATAGGTTGCTCAGTTGCATTGATTCTCTCTCTCTCTCACTCTTCTGAATCATGATTGACAAAGAAATTTCTACTATGATGAGGTTACTCAGGAAATACTTAAAAAAACAAGGCGATTTCAACAACGACCAAAACAACGTAAGCCAAAGATGTTTTATGTCTAGATTCAAAATTCAGCTCAAGCTCTGACTCGATGTGCTTCAGTTGCCTAAGTAAAGGACGTATGACCAAGGATTGCACAAGTATTAAGGTGGATTCAAGCATATAAAAAACGCCACCAATAAAGGTCTAATGGGGAGATTCGGACGATGAGAAAGACTGTCAAGATGCACAAGAAATGTGCTTACTCGCCACCGAAGACTCTGAAACAGATGAAGACATCGAGGTAAGCTCTCTCAATTTTGAACTCCTTCTAAAGAAATACCTTGTTGAGCTTTTAAATGAATTGGTCTTCGATCATAAAGCTATTGGTGATAAAGCGAGAGCACATCAAGAAGAGCTTGGTGATCTAAGGGAACAAACAACTGAGTTAAATAAACAATTGTCTACTAATCCCACTCTTTTTTACAAAATTCTATGAACTTTGTAACAAGCTGTCGTTTAGACGCGTCAAAGTAATATCTATGCCTCACTAACACCTCTACAAGTAGAGTGGTAAGCAAGGGTCGATCCCTCAAAGAGTCACAAAATCAATTCTTGTGTATTTAATTTAGTTAACTTTAAAGTAACAAAGAAGGGGGAAAGTGGTGTAAACTAACTAATCTAACTAGGAAAGCAATAAGGGAAAGCACTTTGTTCACCAGGTATTCACACTACGAATTTATTGGCTTGATCATTGACTTGTTAATTCTATTCGGGTTCATTCTCTAAATTATATATAAGATTGTCCTAATCCTTGTTCCTACGTACCTAACTAGTCTAACTAGTCCTAACAACCCTTACCTCTAAATACAACCCTGAAACTATCAAAGGTTAATATTAGGCAGCATTAAATTCAAGAATAAATAGGAATATGTAGTGCCACTTGGCTTCTAACACATCATTATCCTCCAAACAACTACAAGTTCAACTAGTCTAGGTAATTGATTTGCATGTAAATGGCAAGACTCTCCAACTTGGACAAGTCAGACCTAACAGTATGAAGTGGATCTAAACAACCTAGGTAGCTAATCTAGATAGATAAATCACATTCAATAATAAATATGCACAACAGAATGAACAATTAAAATAATATATATTATTAGAACCAAGGAAAAGTCTACAAATCAATAATCTGTAGGCTTCCACCTGGAGAACAAATCTAATGAGACTACTCACTCCTCATTCTACGTAAACTCTAAACTATGAAATTAATGGAATAATAGAAGATAAATGGAGGAAAAGCTCTCATCTATTTATAAAAACATATAAACCTAAAAACAATCACTAAAAATCCTACCCCGAAATTCTATCTAAAAGGTAAAAAGGCTTAAGAACTCCCACAGAAAGAAAATGATGTGATTCAGAACCCTACAGGTTCGCGGTCACGTCTATGTCAACGCGGTTGCGCTGCCTTGGATAACATTGGCACGATCGCTCCACCTAGGACGCGGTCGCACCACTTTGTAGAAAGCTTGGTTGTGTCCCTTGGTGCATGCGTTCGTCCTTCGCCTTCTTGCATCTTCTTCTCGGTCATCCCACGAGTGCTCGTAATCCTCGTATTTAACCAATTTTCTCCGTGAGGTCCGTACTACGGTAATATGCTTTAAACCATGTACAATATTCCAATAAATGATGCTAACAACCTCTTGTTACGCCATACTAGATGACGCCAATCACACCCCCACACTTGAACCTTGCTCATCGTCGATTAAGCTGCTGCTAACTATTTGGCGACCTCAGTGAGTATGGAAGACATGATTGAAGTGCTCGTCGATCAACTCTCTAGCTCCTGGTACCTAGAATCATCAAAAACATGGGCGTAGACTTCGACTCTACTAGAAATATTCAAAAAAATAACGCAAGACAACAAGACTCTAAACTTACTCTAAACCCAACAATGAGATCAATCATTCCCCCACACTTGAACTATGCTATTCTACACAAGTGCATTAATCATGAATCTCTAGACTATGTCAAAGATGTCTCTAAGAAAATAACATAGAAAGGATGATAATGCAATATCAACAACAGGACTAATTCTCTACTAAATGCTCATAACTTATGAAGATAATGCACAAGCTCCCACACCATTGAAAGCATATTTAACAGATCATAACTCAACTCTAGTAATTCCACATGTATCTTTCTAATGCTCTTTTTCATCCTATTTATGTACTTCTAATTCTCAAGTTTCTTATTTAAGCACCAGACCTATCCGTTTTATGGTCCACACCGATTTGTATTAAAGCACCGGGCCTGTCTGTTTTACGGTCCAGGCCTATATTTATTTAATACCATTTATTCAAGTAACGAGCCAGTCCGTTTCACGGTCCGAGCCGTCTTCTTACTACGGAAAATGTAACAAAAAAGGACGGGAGCAAAATAATAATAACGATATGATAAAAACTAGAGAAGAGATGGTAAACTTGCAATCTTAGTATTCGACTTAATGCATTCTAATCATAAATCTCATGCTCAAGTCAAAGTCCTAAATCTGATAAATCATATCGTCATCATATATAGTTGCAATATCAACATCAATGACATAGTAAAAAGATTCAAAACCAATACACTATTAAATAAGTCCACAAAGAATCAAATAGGAGAAAATTATGATAACCGACTCTAAAAGTTTCAAATAGACTCAAAAATTCAAACTAGCTAGGATAGTTGAGATAATTCCCCACCCCACACTTAAACTGCACAATGTCCTTATTGTGAAATAACGAACACATGTAATAGAAAAGTGGATATGGAAAAATAACTCATAGACAGGCTTCCTCCCGGTCAGCGCCTTTGTTTAAAGTCATTGGATTGACTTCTTGCTCTCTTATTCAACACTTGGCCCCTTTTGGGCCTTCTCATCAATGAATCCTCTCTTCTTCTGCACTTGGTAGGATTTGGCACCTTGCCTCTTCCTATTCCTCATGTCGTACCACCTCCTTCTCTTCTTCATCTTCCCTGTGTGTGGCCTCTGTAGTTGTTCGGTGAACCAAGGCCTAGGTGTTCGGGGTTCCAGCGTCCCGAAAGGTGTGAGGTGTACATATGTGGCTTGCCTCAGCTGCGGATCAAATCTCGGGTCAAATTTCCTTCCTATCTTGCCTAACTGTGGTCTTGGATCGTACTCATTGAAGTTCACTGGTCGCGTAAGGACGACTTCGAAGGCTGCAGGGTATAGAGAACGGTCGTGCTTTGACTTCCGGAAACAGGCCCGTAAAGGCGCGGTCGCGGGGATTGATAGGCGCAATCTTGATGGCGCCAAAGGAGCACCTAAGACGGCAAAAGGGGCATTTTCACTCACTTGGGCAATATAATGAAGCGTACGAGGCATCGGAATTGAAGTCGCCAAAGTACGCTAGAAGCCGAGGGAAAACATGCTTACAGAGCCAAAACCGCGGGCGCGACAAGCCTGTCGCGGTCGCGGTTCTCACTATGCCGGCCCATTAGCTCAGAACCAAATCCGCGGCCGCGGCACCCCTGCCGCGCCCGCGGATCTCTCGGACCAATTATTCCATTTTGACCATGTTTTGTAACTCTTTTTCTCTAGATAGTCAATTTGGAGTTAATTTGTATTTGGACCATTCTTATGTAACTCCTAGCTCTTAATGGGTCAAAGGGGGAGTTTAGAAAAGTCCATTTTAGGGAGAGGTTTTTAAGGGGTTCTTAGGTTATTTTTCTAGAATCTAATTTTCACAAGTGTAATCTCAAGAAAAAACTCTCTCAAATCTTGTACTTTGTTTCAATGGAGAACTAAACCCTTTTTGTGTTCACTTTGAAGTTCTAGCTCTTGACTTGGGTCATTGTGGTAAGGTTCTTTTTCCCTTTGTTCTTATTTATCTTTGGATTTGTTCTTTGATCTCTTGCACTTAAACTTGTGATTGATTTATATTGATTTATCTAGAATGGCCAACTAGGTTAATTGATATTCTTCATATTGCTAGGTTTAGACAATTCTATTTGAAGAATCTAAACCTTTTGTAGCAAATTCTCTCTTCATGAACTATTTGTGATTGATTTTAGGGTAGAGATCTTAGATTCATGTCAAGTACCGACTATTTGTCAATGGTATTGCATGAACCTACTTATCTTTGAACTTTATGCAATTGTGTTATTAAATCTAAGTATTTCCTAGGTTGTAACTTACAATTAGGGTTTCTAGGACTATTTGGACTAGTTGCTAGCCATGAACAAAGAGTACGACATTTCACTTAGATTTGATTGGAACATTGGGTGCTAAGAATCTAGGATCCACCGACCTTTTCAAGTTGCTAGAATGGATAAGTGAACCCCTTTTAAACCTAAATACTCTTTTCCAACATTTGCATGCTATATTGTTTTCCGAAACTAAAAAACATTTCAACCCCCCCTTTGGTTACTTTAGAAAATCACATAAGGAAACTTTAATCGAAAAGCTTGCTCCCTTGGGTTCGACCCTTTCTACCACTATACTCTAGTGGGAGTTTGGTTTACTTTGATAGGGGCACAACGGCTTTAGCCTTTGTCAAATTTGGCGCCGTTGCCGGGGAGCAATGGTTCTTTTTGATTAAGTTTTTTTTGTGTGATTACTCTTGGTGTGGACCCCATTGATGGTCCACACCCGGTCCACTAATTCACCTCTTCTTGATTTTGATTCAGAAATCGAGCGAACACATTTACGGAACTTGAGGCAAGCCCTAGAGAATCTTGTTGTGGAGAACATGGCCGCTCGAACGCTGCGAGAGCTTACGGCTCCCAACCTTGCTCAACAACCTTTGGCGGTCGTCGTACCACCATTAGATGCCGGTGTGGCCTTTGAGCTTAAGTCCGGTGTCATCAACCTCCTCCCGAAGTTCCATGGTTTAGCCGGAGAGGATCCCATCATGCATTTGGGAGAATTCCACGACATATGCATGTGTAGCAAGCCGGCCAATGTCACGGAGGAGCAAATCAAGATGCGGGCCTTTGGTTTCACCTTGAAGGACACCGCGAGAAATTGGTACTACCACCTTCCGGCGGGATCCATCGACACTTGGCCTAAGCTATATAAGGCCTTCCTCGACAAGTACTTACCCGCTAGGAAGTCTACCGCCTTGAAGAGAGCCATCGCCAACGTTGAGCAAGCGGATGATGAGACGCTCTATGACTATTGTGAGCGTTTCATGAGGTTGTGCGCAAGTTGCCCGTTCCATGGGTTCGACGAGAAGGAGTTAGTAATCCACCTCTACAATGGGTTACTAGATCAAGAGAGGAGGATCATAGATGCCGCTTGCAATGGTAGCGTCTTGAACTTGACGCCCGACATAGCCATGAGCCGGATCCATGATATAGCCGATGGCACGAGAAGCTTTGGTCGGACCTATTCAAGAAAGGGAGTTCATGCTGCGAACTCTAGTGCATCCGATGTTAGCAATACTTTGGCCGAGCTCAAGAGCATGATCGAGGCATTGGCTTTGACTAGGACCAATGACCCGCCGGCGCGGGCTTGTGGGGTTTGTACCGATGAAACCCACCCCACGGATATGTGTCCCCAACTCCATGACACTACCACCGCTGACGTCAATGCCGTGGGGGGGGTATGGGCCTCCTAGACCTCGTTTCGATAACCAAGTCCATAACTATAATCAAAGGTGGAACGATCATCCGGGGTTCCGATATGGTGATCCGGCTGGGGCACAAAACAATTTCCGATCTCAAGCTCAACCGGACCACCAATACCGGGCTCCTTATCAACCCAACAACCCACCGGGCTACGGACCTCCTAAGCCATCTACCGAGGATATGCTGAATTCCTTGACCACTCACTTCACCTCTCATGTTCAAAAAACGGAGTCTAGCATAAAGAGCATTGAGAAGCAACTTAGCCAACTTGCCGATGCGATTTCTCAATCGAATCAACAACATTCCAAGAGTTTACCATCTCAAACGGTGGTGAATCCAAGGGCTAATGTAAGTGCTATTTATTTACGGAGTGGAAAGGTGTGTGGAGATGCCCCCATAGCTGAATCGGGAGAAGACAAAGAGGAGGCCGCAAAAACTTTTCCGCGGGCGCGGCCCACCTGCCGCGGTCGCGGATTATCCTCTGTAGAAGAGTCCGAGAATGTTGAACATCCGCGGGCGCGGACACCTGACCGCGGTCGCGGATTATCCTCTGAGGTACCAGATGTTGAAGCGAAAGAGGTGGAGGAAGAGTACTATGAAGATCGGGGGGACTTCCGTCTTCACCAAGAGAACTACGTACGTCCTAATTTCCCTCCTCTCCAAGACGAGAAGCCTTCCACACCTTTTCCGGAAGCCCTTAAGGACACTCGAAGGCCCGTCAATGACAAAGAGCTCTTCGAGACATTTAGCAAGTGCGAAGTCAACATTCCCTTGCTCAAGCTAATCAAGAGCGTGCCCCGGTATGCTATGTTCTTAAAGGAGCTTTGCACGATCAAACGAAAGCAAAAGCTTCAGGGGAAGCAAAAGGTGCAAGTAAATGAGCGCGTCTCCGCGATTCTTCAGACACAAATGCCGGCAAAGCGCGAGGATCCAGGTATGTTTACTATTCCTATCATGATTGGCGAGACTCGGATTGATAAAGCCATGCTTGATTTAGGTGCTTCTATCAATGTTTTGCCTTACTCTATGTATGAATCGCTAGCATTAGGACCACTAATTGAAACCAAAATTTCAATGGTGCTTGCTGACGGGTCTTCGGTGCTTCCTAGGGGAGTGGTAGAGAATGTATTTGTTAAGGTGGATACATTGTTTTTCCCTACTGATTTCTTTGTCTTGGATGTGAGTGAAAGTGCTATGGCTCCTATTATACTAGGTAGACCTTTCATGAGTACCGCTAGGACTAAGATTGATGTATTTGGAGGAATAATGACCATGGAGTTTGACGGGGACATAATAGAACATAGTATACATGATGTCAATTCTCTTAACATGCTTTCTCTTTGTTGGATTGATACGATTCTACCTCCTATTCCGGACACTCTTGAGGATAACTTGATTGATACGGGATTTGAACCTCCCGATATGATGTACACCGCTGTTTTGGGCAATCGCCCCACCCTTCTTACGCCCCCGGGCAAGATACCTGCTAGTGTTGCTTTGCAGGATAGGACGAGAGAGCCTCCACGCCCCCTTGATAAGTCTAAGAGTGGGGGAGTGAAGAAGAAGAAGGTTGCACCAATATGGAGGGTCAAGGAATTCAATGGTCTAAGGTTCAAACCTTTCCATAGCTGGTTCAAGGATATGATTGTGAGAGCGGAGGTTCAAAGGGGGCCAAACGAGTATGGTTGACGAGCCGGGAGTCGAGCCAATGACGTTAAACAAAGGCGCTTCTCGGGAGGCAACCCGATGTGTGAGGTACGTTTACCTTTTCCTTTTCCCTATTATTGTTAGTCCTCTTTTGCTGCATTGAGGACAATGCTCGAATCAAGTGTGGGGGAGGGATTTGGTATTCGTGTCACATACATATAGTCTATTTTTGAGTCTTTCTAGCTTGTTTTGTGTTTGTTGTGTTTTAGCTTCTTTTTGGTGTGTTTTGTTTTGTTGCGTCGGTTGTTGCACCCCATGATTTGCATTGTTGATTGTTTCTTATACGAGTGTGCATGCTTTGGATCTTTAGAGTATGTTTTGGTTCTTCAAAGTTGCAAATGCATTATGTTGATGATAGTGTTTTATTATGTTGTGGACATTTATTTGGAGCATGCGAACTTTGATAGGACTATGTATGAACCGATTCTCATTACTTAGGCGTGTTGTCACTTAGGAGTGCTCTTCTTTGGGTGTTTTCTTTAGAACTTGCTTATATGTCTTTTTCAAAGCCCTAGGTGCTGAGGTTTTTGCATAACACTTGATTGAGACGGGAAATTGTCACATTATTGAAAATAACAAATAAATTAAATAAAAGCATGCAAAGAACACGACGTAGTGTTTAGTGCTTACAAATAAAAAAAAACTTCTAACGTTTGCTTGATGAGCACGCGATATCCGAGGTTGAAACAGCACTGAGGTTTTGATCCTCTGATGGCTACGTGAAAAAGTCTTATAAATATTGGGCCGGTTCGAATAAAAAACGTCCGGGTCCCCAAAAAAATGCTAGTAGATTTTGTGACTTATGAATGTCTCTTGATTTGTTTTGCACCTTGCCATGTGGTTAGTCTTAGATGTGTTTGCATGTTTCTAACGTGCCATTTAAGGATAGAGCATGAATTCGTGAGGGCATGTTTTGTATGTGGGTTTAGGATCTTATATTTGTCTATCATTGGACGATGCATGCTAGGAAGAGAAAATGTCTTTGGTATAATTTAGCATAATTTTCATGCATATATCATTTGGACTAAGACAACCATTATATACTTTTTAGATCTATTGTGAATGTGCTTGCATGAGATTCAGAACAGGCAAAGAAGGGGGTGTGTGCAACATGTTTGGTTTCGTTATTTTTGGGTAGTCTCTTGTAGGGTCGGAATCCTTGTTGTTTTTGATGAGAACAGGTACTAGAGAGAGATTTTTGGATGCATTGGAGAGTTCAAGTTATCCTCGCCCAGACCTTCAAGCTTACTCGAGGACGAGCAAGATCTAAGTGTGGGGGAACTTGATAGGCGCAATCTTGATGGTGCCAAAGGAGCACCTAAGACGGCAAAAAGGGGCATTTTCACTCACTTGGGCAATATAATGAAGCGTACGAGGCATCGGAATTGAAGTCGCCAAAGTATGCTAGAAGCCGAGGGAAAACATGCTTACAGAGCCAAAACCGCGGGCACGACCAGCCTGCCGCGGTCGCGGTTCTCACTATGCCGGCCCATTAGCTCAGAACCAAATCCGCGGCCGCGACACCCCTGCCGCACCCGCGGATCTCCCGGACCAATTATTCCATTTTGACCATGTTTTGTAACTCTTTTTCTCTAGATAGTCAATTTGGAGTTAATTTGTATTTGGACCATTCTTATGTAACACCTAGCTCTTAATGGGTCAAAGGGGGAGTTTAGAAAAGTCCATTTTAGGGAGAGGTTTTTAAGGGGTTCTTAGGTTATTTTTCTAGAATCTAATTTTCACAAGTGTAATCTCAAGAAAAAACTCTCTCAAATCCTGTACTTTGTTTCAATGGAGAACTAAACCCTTTTTGTGTTCACTTTGAAGTTCTAGCTCTTGACTTGGGTCATTGTGGTAAGGTTCTTTTTCCCTTTGTTCTTATTTATCTTTGGATTTGTTCTTTGATCTCTTGCACTTAAACTTGTGATTGATATATATTGATTTATCTAGAATGGCCAACTAGGTTAATTGATATTCTTCATATTGCTAGGTTTAGACAATTCTATTTGAAGAATCTAAACCTTTTGTAGCAAACTCTCTCTTCATGAACTATTTGTGATTGATTTTAGGGTAGAGATCTTAGATTCATGTCAAGTACCGACTATTTGTCAATGGTATTGCATGAACCTACTTATCTTTGAACTTCTTGCAATTGTGTTATTAAATCTAGGTATTTCCTAGGTTGTAACTTACAATTAGGGTTTCTAGGACTATTTGGACTAGTTGCTAGCCATGAACAAAGAGTAGGACATTTCACTTAGATTTGATTGGAACATTGGGTGCTAAGAATCTAGGATCCACCGACCTTTTCAAGTTGCTAGAATGGATATGTGAACCCCTTTTAAACCTAAATACTCTTTTCCAACATTTGCATGCTATATTGTTTTCCTAAACTAAAAAACATTTCAACCCCCCCCCCTTTGGTTACTTTAGAAAATCACATAAGGAAACTTTAATCGAAAAGCTTGCTCCCTTGGGTTCGACCCTTTCTACCACTATACTCTAGTGGGAGTTTGGTTTACTTTGATAGGGGCACAACGGCTTTAGCCTTTGTCAGGGATCTGGGGCGCGGTCACGCCAGTCTGCAGGGGAGGGTGCGCGGTCGCACTTGATGGTGGCACGATCGGCTCCTCCTCAGTTCCGTAGACGCGATCACGTGACTCCAGGGTGTGGTCGTGTGACTCCAGGGCGCGGACATGCGACTCCTCAGTGGCTTGGACGTGGTCGCATGAATTATTAGCGCGGTCGCGATACTCTACAGTGTTCGAATCATGGGCTTCCTCCTCAGGTTGTGAGTGCATGTCGGTTGGTCCGTCAACCTCGTTATCCTCCTTCTCACTCTGCACATCGTTCAAGCTCTCTTCGCTACTTATTGCGATAGCTTTAATACTGACGGGCTGATTTTTCTTTAGAGTGGCCACTGCCTGCATCATCCCCTTGATCTGCTCATCCACATACCTTGTGGTATCCCGTGTCTGCTCGACCAATCTCTGGGTGCTCTCATCAAGTACTCGGGTGCTGGTCGCTAGGCTCTCTATTAGAACGGTTATCAAAGTTCGTGTGGAGGGTTCGGGATTAGGTTGGGGCCTCCACCATTTCTGCTCAGGTTGGGGGTGCTCTATATGCCTTGGGTAGTAGTAGTCGTACCGTTGTTGCTTGTACCCAGGTTGTGGATCTCCGTATCCCCCATAAGTAGCGACCCTCTCAGTGGCCTCCTGTTGAAGCCTAGCCATAATGCTCCTCACTTCAGCCAATCTCTTTCTTTGTTCCATGCAATCTCTCATCCTATCTCATGCAAACTCCTTAGGCATACTGATCATTAATATGGGTGTTGACCGTGTAACGGCTAGTAACAAGCTAATTAAATAAGAAACACAAGAAAAGAAAATCTAGACTCCCTAGAAATGGCGCCGAATTTGGCGGACTGTCGTTCAGCCGCGTCAAAGTAATATTTATACCTCACTAACACCTCTACAAGTAGAGTGGTAAGCAAGAGTCACTCCCTCAGAGAGTCACGTAATCAATTCTTGTGTATTCAATTTTATTAACTTTAAAGTAACAAATAATGGGGAAAGTGGTGTAAACTAACTAATCTAACTAGGAAAGCAATAAGGGAAAGCACTTTATTCACCAAGTATTCACATTGCGGATTTATTGGCTTGATCATTGACTTCTTAATTCTATTCGAGTTCATTCTCTAAATTATATATTAAGGTTGTCCTAATCCTTTTTCCTATGTAGTTAATTAGTCCAACTAGTCCTAAACCCTTACCTATAAATACAACCCTGAAACTGTCAAAGGTTTATCCTAGGCAACATTAAGTTCAAGAATAAATAGGAATATGCAGTGCCACTTGGTTGCTAACACATCATTATCCACCACACAACTACAAGTTCAACTAGTCCAGGTAATTGATTTGCTACTAAATGGCAAGACTCTCCTACTCGGACAAGTCAGACCTAGCAGTATGAAATGGATCTAAACGACCTAGTTAGCTAATCTAGATAGATAAATCACATTCAATAATAAATATGAAAAATAATGAAACAACTAAAATAATATATATTATTAGAACCAAGGAAGAAGTCTACAAACCAATAATCCACAAGCTTCCAACTAGAGAACAAAGCGATGGAGACTACTCACTCCTCATTCTATATAAACTCTAAACTATGAAATTAATAGAATAATAGATGATAGATGGAGGAAAAGGTCTCATCTATTTATAAAAACGTATAACCCTACAAAACAATCACTAAAAAGCGCAGCCCGAAATTCTATCTAAAACTAGGTAAAAAGGCACAAGAACTCCCGCAAAAAGAAAAGGCTGCAACGCAGAAACCTACAAGGGCACGGTCGCACCTATGTCGGCGTGGTCGCGCCGCCTTGCTGAACCTTGGCGCAGTCACGCCACCTAGGACGCGGTCGCGCCACTATGCACAAAGCTTGGATGTGTCCCTTCGTGCATGCGTTTGTCCTTCGCCCTTTTGCATCTCCTCCTTGGTCTTCTCCTGAGTGATCGTAATCCTCGTATTTAATCACTTTTCTCCGTGAGGTCCGGACTACACTAATATGCTCAAAACCATGGCCAATACGCGGATAAATGATGCTAATAACCTCTCGTTACGCCATACTAGATGTCGCCAATCACTTTGTAAAGGCAAGGGTTTAGCTACTGTCCAGAGCACTAACTCAACTGTTACGGACATGCTTGATGAAATTCTAACCAATCTAGATAATCTAGGCGAGAATGTGGAAGCCAAAACTGTTAATTAAACAGTTTTTGTGAAATCAAGGCCAAGGTTAGGTTTCAACAATCATGATTCGTCCGATTCAGGTCCTTCTTCATCTAGCGAGCTTCATGATAAATTAATCAAGCTAGATAAAGAACTTCACTCTTGCAAAGCTGAGAATCGATATTTACATATCAAAGTGAAAGGTCTTGAGGAAGTACCAAGAAACGAAAAACAATGGTTTCATGGACAAAATGCGCATAGAATGTATATCAAACAAGCACAAACTCATCCAAACACTCAACCTACTAGCCTTACACGAAGAGAGCCGTTTTGCCCTGGAAAAGGCAAGAATGGGTATATTAGATATAACCATTATTCCACTTTCTGCGAAAACAATGGTCACTCTAGACATTAGTGTGAGCGTTTAATTGCTCTTAATCAAAAGCCCTATAAGTCTATTATGACTAAATCTAAGGGCAAGATTGATCAAGCGAGTCTCGCTGAAGACAAGCTTGACCAGAGTAGGTTGTCTAAGACTCAGTTTCTATGTCTTAGGCCCTCAAAAGTCAAGGAAGAACAAACTAAGGCACAACGAGGAATGCCTTATAAAGGTGAACCTAACCAAGTGCTTGATCTTAACGATGATATCTATTATGAGCCTGTTCCTAGAGCTGTGTTGATGAACGTTCTACGTTCCAGCCCAGGAATAGCTGGTGCTAATGTGCCTTTGAAACCATCCCTTCGTTGGACGCCAAAAGCTTCATTCATTTTGCAGGTTGAAATGCAGAGTAGGAGCTATAGAGTCAAATCAACAAGCTACTCTCATTTCACAATAAAGGAGGAGACTCATTTCCTTTAGGGATGAAACAATATAAATCAAGCGTGCTTCAACCACCAACAAACATCTCTTTCATTCTTATCTAATAAGAGGTGTACATCTATGTGAGTCAAGAATCGGTTCGTTCAAGTGAGTCTCATATGTTGAACATCTATACATATTCTTTCAAGCGAGACTCAGATATGTTCAAGCGAGTCTCTGGAGCTTTAAAGCGAGTCTTTATCTATCTTGATGAGACATATTCTTGTACTCTTAGAAGAGAAAAACAACAACAACATATCTTTCTAAGACACTTTGCATGGGATATCTTTCGACATCTTATGCTTCAGTCTGGTTTTCTTTCTTTTCTTATTAGCCGAAGCAAGAAATGTGCTGTAAGTTTCTCCCATTCTTTGACTATGAATTAGCAGTATTATTCTACATTGAGAACTTTAGTTTGATTGGGCTTCCCTTCTTGCTTGCTATTCATGCACCATCTTGTTAAAAATCTAGTCTAGCTAAGGTTGTATATTGCATTAAAGTTCTTTCTTATAGTCATTGCCCATTGAATGCTCTTCTTGTTCCACAGATAGAGAATGGTGATCGTCTTCTCGCCATATTACAAGACTATATAAATGATCCATTCCTACAGTTTCCCTTGCCTGACTTAAATATAACACTTCCTAAGTATCTTCATATACTCTACAAATAGGAAGTACTTATTTTTGTGTCAAAAAGCCAGCTACCCCTCTATATGCTATGTTGAGTGTGAGAGTAATATGTCCCTTTTATGTGAAATGTGCATTCCCTATTTATTCTTTTCATGCTTAAATGGTTATAATTGGTTCACATATCACTCACTTTACACTCCTAGCATGATCAAGCGCTTATGTGAGAGTAGCTGAGAAGGGCAGTCTATGGTATTTTTGGGTTAAGCTACTTCAGCGTTTTACATTTCAGTGATTTACTTAATTGTGAAGTTTGCTTAATGAGGAAGGTTATCTTTGTGGCTCAGAAACATAACATCTAAACAAGTAGCTCAGTGATCTAGTCCAAATGGATTCATAAAGGTGACATGGCTCAGTGATCTAGTATAATTAGATTCAGAAAAGCCACACCTAGACGTTACAACGCATCACACAAGCTTATCCATCACATCTACTAGCCGTTACAACGATTCTATTTGCAGAGCCACATGTCATTTAGAAAAGCAAGTGTTAGATAAAGGTTTCTGCATGTAGCCGTTGTTGAGTTTTTGCAGAGATTGAGCTGTTGCGAGTATCTAGCCGTTGGCTCAGAGGTGAAACTTTCAAAGGAATATTGAGCTACACTATATTTGGGTATGCATTCGCTTCAAGATGTTTACCGTGTTTACTCTTTATACGCCTCTCTATATTCTCCTCTATTACCCTCGCTCCCTCTCGCTCTCTACAAAATCTCCCTTGCTCCTCAAAAGCCACAAATTCCCTAACCCTAAAACACTAGAGCAACTCATAAAAATATGGCTGACAAAATCCCTATCTCCATGCTAACCAAGAAGAACTCCGTAAGAGATAATTGCATCGCGTGGGGTAAATCTTGAACAACTGCACAATAGAGGCTAGACAGACTTGCTGTTTAGAAACCTCCAAGCTCTCCCTCTAGCAACACCTAAAGCTCTGTTGTCGGCCTCCACGTCATCCATGACACCCGACACGCTTCTTATTCCGGAAGTCAGAGTCACTAACCTTGCCGAGGGTCCAGCTTTTGAGACAAGTAAAGAGATAGTTTCTACTGACGATCTAGTCACCACCGCCATCACCAATGTGCTTACCGACCTAGCTAAAGTCGAAATAGAGTTACTCAAGACCACTATCTAAGTGAGCATCAGGTGAACACCTCTAGCTAATCTCTCCTACTCCTAAACTGCCCGCTTCTTCTTTTTCCGACGACGTAGATGAGGGTTTTGCCCCAGTTCAACATCAGCTATTTAAGGATGCTAAAAGCGCATCTAAAGCTGCAGGCAAAAGGAAGTTAATAGAGGAGGATGTGATTTCAGAGGATGAAGAAGATGATGAGTTTGTGCCTTCATCAATAGTGGTTATTAAGATGGAGAAAGAGCCCAAAGCTAAGAAGCAGAATAAAGCTACTACAACTGTCAAATATGAGTTTCCACCACTTCCTACCGGTATAGCGAAGCGAGATATGCTAGCTCCGATCATTGTCTCGCCGGATACACTTCACAAAATTGAAGTTGCTTCCAACTCAGACTGCTTCAGGTATCTACTCAAAATGCAGAAATGGGACAAGCTAGAGACCTAGGTTAGTAAAGCTGATCTAGAGCTCGTAAGACAATTTTATGCTCGTTTTAGCAGCAATTCTACATCATGCAACTTCCCATTGGTTCAACTACGCCAACAAAAGTTTTAAGGTCAAGGACCTAGCCAAGGAAATAGGAAAAGAGACCGGATTTGACGGTTCACTAGTTGGCTTGGCGGCTTATATAAGAAGAATTGGCCAACAGATTCAAGAGCTATCAAAGAGGCAGTGTTTGGGAAGAATGTGCTGCGATGTTGAAGGCTAATCACCTTTCAACATCAAAGCACCTTCTCCACTACTTCATTGTCAAAAACATCACTCCAAGGATTACAAATCTTGATCTGGTAAAAATTTCCAACTATTGCATTATGGCCGAATGTCTGAGTGGTCAGCTGATAAACACTGCACATATTATGTTCTCGCATATGGTTGTTAGCCGAGCACATCACGGTTCACCTCTCCCATTCCTCATATCATAGCGCGTATGTTAAAGACTGAAGGTCTCTACAAGCCAGTCAAGGAGACCAACTTCAACAATGTGCTAACTATTAATAAGGTGACCGAGCTCGTTAATAAACCAGCTCCTACGAGAATCTCTACACCAGCTGCTAGCTCTTAAAGATCCTAGTCCAGAGATATGCGTTTACCAGCAGCCAGCGAGTCTATTTCTAATGAGTTAGTTTTCCTTTCTATCCATCCTCAATGTTCCACCCTCAAGAAAAAGTTAACAAAAGTAACATCCCAGTAGAGGTTATGATAGCATGATAGGATAGATGATTGTAGGTTTTTTACCTTCGTTAGGAACGGATCAATAGCTTTGATCGGCTAACACTTATAAAAGAGTTGCCCGATCAACTTACTTTAGTGTTTTGAAAATATAAAAGTTGAAAACACGTTTAAGATAGTCTAAACTCCAAGATAACAAAACAAGCTAGTAAGCTAGTGTGTTAGAGTTGCGTAAGAGGAGTTTATCTACAATAATTTGAACTTAAAATTGTTAGAATAAGTTCGACTCAAATGCAAGATTTTACCATGGTGAGAACCCTAATATTCTCTTAAGCTCGGGATAAAACTCACCACTAATTAGATTATATTAATCAAGAGTAATTGCAACAATTTGTAACACTCTCTCTCAACACAATCTACGTTCAGCTCAATACAAGTGACCCTCTCTACTCTCAAGATGATTTAGCTCACACGCTAACCTCTAGCGACCTTGGCTAAGACTAACTTTCCTCAAGCTATGACTCTTACCAACTCGCTCTTTCTTTCACCTCTCAGCAAGTGAGGTTTTTCCCTAAGCTTTAATCTCACTAGCTTTCTCTCTAAAGCCTTTAGCTCTCTATGCTTCTCTCAGCTCTCGTGTGCCTAACATCACCTATTGCACATATTTATAGCATTTCTAAACTTATTCTCCAAGTAGAGCAAATCCTATAATCCATGGCAATGAAGAAGTCCACGTTGACAATCCGTGTGACCGATCCTCTCATGGAGCGCATCAATGACTCCACATGCCTTTCTGCTTCTTCTCTTGAGTAACCATTTTGTCCATGTTGGCAATCCTCTCCACACCACTTGAACCCCTCTAATTCGTCTAGCTTGGCGATCCACTTTCATCACTATCCATAGGTAGAAATCGCACATTCCCCTATCCTTAGCTTCTCGGCCTTCTCTTCACTTCGCTCGAATCTTCTACACGCTGGTGTAAGATTCCACCGTAGGACACTCTTCTCGTCCTTGATCACTTGTACACTTCAGTATGAGTTTGAAGCTCGGTCCATGAGCTCGCATCGACTCTCTTTGCTGAGCTAGTCCTTCGGTCTTCAAAACACATCACATGGGATTTATTTTCTTAATTCTTTATTCTTCAACACTGCCTTGGCAAGACTCTCTTTCCCCGCTAGGTTCAAAGCTAGTCTCTAGCTTGTCCGCTTGCGTCAAAGCTACTCTCCTAACTCCTTGAGTTATTCCTGGAAAGCTTATCATCCACAATGGACAAAAAATGCTATGTTTATCATCATCAAAACAAGAGAAACATTTAAGCTACTCAAACTCAAACTACAATGATCTTAAACATGCACTACTTAGTCTCTCTCACCGACAGCGTGATGCTTAGGGTGTTTTAGCTTGTGTTTTTCTGTGCTTTTTATTCCTTTTTTGCTTGCTCAGTCTAACTAGTAATCGCTAGAATTCCATCTCTTAAAAGGTGTAAGTATTAATTGATATAAAGCTTGCTCTTTGGTTTCTATAATCATGTGCTTTTTGCTTGGTTACACCTTTTTATTCTGTGCTTATTGACTTAATATGCTTGATTACTGAGTTTAGCTTGCTTGCACTTTCCACTTTAGTTCCCTTTGCATGAATTATACTTGCATTTTTCGATGATGTTAAAAGGGGGAAGTAAACAGATTCATACCTTATTCAACTAATGGGGGAGATTTTAGTCCGGCTTGGTCTAAGGGGGAACAAAGGTATACTTGCTAAGAAGTTTAGCAAGATATTGAGCTTATTTGTTACATCTGAAAGTACTTGATTAAGCTTCATTTCATATCTATGGCTTAACTAAGTACGCTTTGAAATTTTATAAGCTTAATTTTTAAGGGTTTGTCATCGTCAAAAAGGGGGAAATTATTGGTTTGAGATAGAGTATGTAACTAGCTAGCTCGAACATTTCGCTTGTTTTGATGATAAAAACCCAAAGTATTTGATGTTCTTTGTGTGTGATAAGCTTTATAGGTATATCTCGAGGAATTATTAGAGTAGATTTTTGATAGGATCTTATTGTATGGTGTTAACTAGCGACTGTTAGCTTAGGATTAGTGGTGTTTAGGTGCTTGTTGAGTGGTATTCCCGGAATCCGGTATGATGTTCACTTATGGATTTGCGGGATGCTCATAAGCGGTTGATTTGTGGTTTTATTATGGAGATCCCGTTTGTACTCACCTTTAGTGCATTTGGGACGGAGCTAGAGAGAAGACTACCACACCTACACCCATGGAGAAGCTAAGAGGCGAAGCCGAGCTGCCTCGGAAGCTTATAGAAGACTGAAGACCAGCCCGAGAGGAGGTTTCACGAAGAGAAAGAGCTACAAAGAAAATGGCTCGACCGAGATCCAAATGTCTCGATCGAGGTTTGGCTTCGACATGGAAGTATCGACCGAGACTTGGAAGTAGCAATCGAGAGCCACGCCAAATCTTAGGAACTGGGACAAAGTCTCGACCGAGACTCAAATGTCTTGATCGAGATCACGGTGACGGACCCGGCCCAATTGCAGATCCAAGTCCGATATTTTATCAGTTTTCCCTATTTTATCTTTTATTTTCAGTTATTTTATCTCTTTTAGGTTAGACACTATATAAACCTTTAGTTTTTAGGTTAGAAAGATCTTTTGCCACTTTCACAAATTAGTTCTTAGAAATTCAGCAGCCAAGAAGAAAGCTTCTACCTTTGTGCCATCTTCTACCTTCATCCTTGGTTAGTTCATCCATTATTATGTATTGCTTTCTCTTGGCCATGTCTGGCTAAGTTCCTATTAGTTCACTCTTAGGTTGAAGCCATTATTCTAGGAATTGTTTGTGAGAATTCTATTGTTTATTTTCTAATAATAATTTAAGCATTGTTTTATATTCTCTTGTGTTTATTGTCATTGATTGATATTGATTTTATCTAGGTTCGAAACTAGGTTGATTATTATTCATTCATATCACTAGGATTGATAATTCGATTTCAAAAGTCTTGTCTTTTAGGTAGCAATCAGAATTAGCATAGACTATTTGCGAGTGCTTATTTTGTAGAGATTGTAAACCTGTGTCGAGTATCGATGATTTGCTAGTGGTATTGCATAGGCCTACTTATCTTGGATCTTTATGCTGTTGCGCTTTTGAACCTTAGGATGTCTTTGGTTATTGCTTACAACAAGGGTTTCTAGGACTATTTGGACTAGTTGCTATTTACGAACAAAGAGTAGGAAAACTAGATTATTTATTTAAAGAACATAACTTTTATAGAATTCGATGATCAACTTTTCATAAGAATAAGCGCTGATGCTAAAGAGTGGACTTTCCATCGTTATAGATTACAAAATCCAACATTTTACGTTTTATTTATTGCAAGATTAGTTTTACAACCCAAAACCCCCTAGTTACTACTAGGTAACACAATTGAAATAAGCTATCGTTCTGGCTCCTTTAGGATTCGACTCCGACTTACCACTTCACTAGTGGATTGTTTAGTTGGATTATCTTTGATAGGGCCAACGACCGTTTAACGCCTGTCAAATTTTGGCGCCGTTGCCGGGGAGCCAACTGTTATAGTTTGTTTCTCTTTGTGTTATCTTGGTGTGGACCTATCTTATGGTCCACACCCGCGCTACTAATTCAGATTTGCTTGATTTTATTCCAGAGATAGAGCGGACGCACTTGCGGAATCTGCAACTATCCCTGCAAAATCTAGTGATCGAATCGATGGCGGCCAGAACGTTGTAGGAGCTTACGGACCCTGATTTGACGCAACAACACTTAGGAGTGACGCTGCCTGCCCTGAATGCCGGCGTCACGTTCGAATTGAAGACCGGCTTCATCAGTTTGCTAACAAAGTTCCATGGCCTGGTTGGGGAGGACCCGATCATGCACCTCAGTGAGTTCCACGACATCTGCAGCTGTAACAAGCCGAGCAACGTCACCAATGAGCAAATCAAGATGAGAGCTTTCGGTCTCACGCTGAAAGACAGTGCGCGTCAGTGGTACTACTTGCTACCCACCGGAAGTACCGACACATGGGAGAAGCTTCACAAAGCTTTCCTCAGTAAGTATTTCCCGTCCAAGAAGGCGGTTGCGTTGAAAAGGGTGATAGCAATGGTGGAGCAGTAGGACGACGAGACGCTGTATGATTACGTTGAGAGGTTCGCGAGACTGTGTGCGAGCTGCCCGTTTCACGGGTTTGAGGAGAAGGATTTGGTGACCCACCTCTATAATGGGTTGCTAGACAATGAGAGGAGATTAGTAGATGCTACGTGTAATGGAAGTGTGCTGAATTTGACTCCCACCGAAGCTAGAGCACGATTGAATGAGATCGCGGAAGGAACGAGAAGCTTCGGGAGAAAGTACGCAAGAAAAGGAGCTAATGCTGTGAGCTCTAGAGAGCCTGAGTGGAAAATCGAGATAGCGGAACTAAAGAGTATGATCAAGAACATCGCCATCGGAAACTCTAAGCCTGCGAGAGTATGTGGTATTTGTGCGGACGAGATTCACCCTACCAACATGTGCTCGCAGCTCCAGGACCAGACCATCGCTGAAGTACACGCCGTAGGAGGTTTCAGACCTCCCCGACCTCTCTATGAAAAAAACAACAATAACTACAAAGAGAACAACTACAATCCGAGAGGTAACGATCATCCTGGATTTAGATGGGGAGACTCGTCTGGGGCGCAGAATAGGCCGTATCAATACAACAACCAATACTGTGCGCCATACCCACCAAAAGCCGACGAACCATCGCTGAAGGAGATGCTCGAGTCCTTGACCAAACACTTTACAACCCATGTCCAAACGACGGAGTCTAGCATAAGGAGCTTAGAAAAATAGGTTGCTCAAATAGTGGAAGCGGTCAGTAACCTTCAACAGCAGAGCTCGGGGAAGTTGCCATCACAAGCTGTAGCAGCACCAAGAGAGAATGTGAGTGTAATTTCGACGCTAGGAGAGCAAAGGGACATTGTAAAGAACGAGGAGGAAGAGGCTGCAGAGATGTCTCGACCGAGACAAGAAAGTCTCGACTGAGACTTTAGCCCCGAGGAGATGTGTCGAACGAGATAAGAAAATCTCGATCGAGACTTTAGCCCCGAGGAGAAATCTTGATCACGACTCCAAACCCTCGATCGAGAAGGCGGTGATCCAGAATACAGAAAATTTTCCAAAAAATGTCTCGACCGCGACTCTTTGTCTCGACCGCGACTTCCAGAAGATGATGTTCGGGATAACGATGAGATCTTCAAGAAGTTTGGGAAATGTAAGGGTAACAGTTATCTTCTCCAACTCGTCAAGAATGTGCCCCGTTTTGCTACGCGATTAAAGGAGATGTGCACTACAAAGACAAACGAGAGGCTGCAAGGACGACAAAAGGTACAAGTCAGCGGAAGGGTCTCTGCGGCCATCTAGCCAAGGATAGCTGCCAAGCGCGCAGACCCAGGAATGGTGAGTATCCCTTGTACCATAGGTAAAACTCGAATTGATAGAGCTATGTTGGACTTAGGAGCTTCGATTAATGTTTTGCCTTACTCGGTGTACGAATAATTAGGTTTAGGGCGCATGAGTAAAACATGGGTTGTTTTGCAACTAGCCGACGGATCTACGATTTATCCGAAAGGGTTGGTCGAAGATGTGTTGGTTATGGTAGAACATCTCGTATTTCCTGCAGACTTCTATGTATAGATGATCATCATGACTCGCATGCTACACATGTTCTGTTAGGTAGACCGTATATGCGGACGGCCAAGACTAAGCTAGATCTAGATAGCGAGGCAATTACGCCAGAGTTTGATGGGGCTGTGGTCAATTTTAATATTTATGACACTACGACACAATACCTAGACGATAGCTCGGTGTTTTGCATAAATGATGTTATTAAAATTCCAGAGCTAGGATCAAATGTTGTTTTGGGAAGTGGCCCCACCTCGCTAACCACACAGGAAAAGAAACCTGCTAAAGCTTCTGTGCAGGGTAAAAAGAAGGCGAAAACAAAGCCCAAGGGTAAGTCTAAGTGTGGGGAGAGTAAGGAGAAAAAGAAGCCCAAGGAAGTATGGGTGGTAAAGGAGGAAAATGGTCTAAGGTTCAAACCTTTCCATCCATGGTTTAAAAAGTTATTATTAGATGAAGCGATCCAGAAAGGATTGAAAAACAATGAATGAGGGATCGTACGTCGTGCCGCGACGCTAACTAAGGCGCTGATCGGGAGGCAACCCGAGGGATTTTTACTAACATTAATCCCATTTGTTTGTTTTGTTTTTGTTATTTCCACAAGAAAATCAAAGGAGTCAGCAAGGAGGAAGCCAATGGAGGAGTAAATCAGACAATATCAACCGAAATCATTGTTGGTTTTGACACGTTACCAAAGTAGAAAACACGTGTTTTGATCAGCTATTGTTCTCTGTCACTAAGGTTCATTAAGCCTTAGTTGCGCTTAACAAGGATTCAATTGCGCTTTGAATACTTGGGTTGCGCTTAACCTATGGTGAACTATTAGTAATGAATTTACTAAAGTCCTTAAGTGCGGAAGAGGTTAGACAGACAATAAAGCGCACTTTAAGTTGTTAAAGCGCATCAATATTTGCACACACAAGAATTTCCAAACGGTGAGAACCCTAAGTCACTACCTGACTCGGGATAAAACTCACCACTACACTTGTATTGATTAAGAAGTGATTACAATCTCTGGCTTCAACACGAGAAGCTCACTCGTAAGCACTCTCTCTACAATACTCTCAGTTCAGCTCTGAAGAACAAAGGCACTCTCAACACTCTCTGATTAGAAACGAAATATCTCTTAAGCTCTCTCTAGCTTCCTATATTCCCTATGTTTGCAATCACTAGAGTGAATGAAATAGTACTCTATTTATACACAAGTCTGAAGCTAACCCTATAACTCAACCGTGTAACAAACAAAGACTAAACACAATGCCACCTCATCAATCCGTGTGTCTTGATCGTTTCACCAGAATTAATCAACGGCTTGGAATGATTTGGTTTTGTTCTTCATGTGTTGATCCACGCCACATAAGCAATCCGTGTGCTTCAAGCTCTAACAAACTCTTGCCACGCTGGCGATCCCTGGAGTAGCGTCCAAAGAGTGTAAAGTTCTTCTCGCACCTTCCTGTGCACGCAACTTGCACTCTCCCGCTTTACCAGCCTTCGTAGCGTTCAGATTTGTTCTCCTGCGCTCTGGCACACCCTAAGCTTCAGTGGAACCTCGTGGACAACTTTCTTCAACTTCATTCAAGCGCGTCTCTACGCCCTTGAAGCTCGATCACTCTTACTTCTTGGTCTTGAATGGATTTATTAAACACCGTTTGTGAAACTTACTTTCTCCGCTTGGTGTTAAGCGCGACTGTGACCAGTCAAGCGCATCTCTAAGTGACTTAAGCGCATCCTTACAAATATGACAATGACCTGGAAGGCTTAAAAACACCAAGAGATTAAACATATTAGTTTGTTATCATCAAAACAAAGAGAAATAGATTGAGCTTTAACAAGATGATCAAAGCTCAACTAACAATTTCCCCCTTTTTGATGATGACAAACTGTAAACAGGTAAGCTCATGAATACTTTCTTAAGTGACTGCAATGAAGGAAATAATATCAATTTAATCAAGTATTCAGATTCGGAATTGGATCAAAGTAACTTACCAAGGTACTTAACCATACCAGTTTTCAATTCCCCCTGAATTCAAGGACGATCTCATACTTCCCCCTTAATCAAAGAGGAATTTACCTGTGTTTTTCCCCCTTTTGACATCATCAAAAAATTCAAAGCAAAGTCATACAGTAAGAAAGATAGTAGAGTGCGCTTGCTAGCTAAGACGTCAAACAAATATTAAGAGAGAAAAGTGAGCAACTTAAGTAAGGAAAAGTCAGGTTAGTAAGGCTCTCAGAGATATAAAAATCGAAAGCATACTTAATTATCATTTGAGTACAAACTGCCACAAGAGGAGCTGGAAACCTAACGAGCTAATTCACAAATCACATAAACAGAGTAGAGAGAAAAAAGAGAATCAGCAAATGCACTTTTAAAAGCACAACCATCACAACAACTCATGGGCTACCACCCCGTTCTTCGTTAAACTTCTCCTGAACTAGCTTCAGCATTGAAGACATAATTTCCACCATTTCTCCAAGACGCTTTTCGACCCTCTCCTGATGCGCTTTCATTGAAGCAACTATAACAGATAAGTCGGTGGAGGGCTCAGCTCGGAGCGCGAGCTAGAGTGGGGTTTCTCCTCAGTCTTGGGCAACAAGATGGCAATAATGGCGTCTTTATCACGAACATACTTGCGTGGCGTGATGGTGATGATGATGAAGTGGTGGAATAAGCGTTTAGAAGAGTAAAGCAGATCAACTGTGAGCGTACCTTTTGACATATTGGGGCCAAACACGGTTTTCTTGAGCGCAGTTGCACCAGCTGGCCAGTTCGTTTTGTACAGCCGACCAAACCCGCTGGACTGCTTTGTCAGCCTTAAAGCGATGCACTGAATACTTACATGCGCTGAATACTGAAGCGCATGCTGAACCACCTCTGAGTAGACGTAACACTGAAGCACATGCTGGATCTTTGTTAAACCCAAGAAGCATAACACTGATTGAGATGAGTAGACGTAACAGTGTGATGTCCAGTTCAATTTTCAAACTACAATGTAAAGAAATTCATGAATAGGAAGATGCACATTTCATAAAGGGGACATTAGAGCATTCAATCACTCAAGTTGATGTGGACGTATGTGCATATACATGTAGTATGGTAATTGAGGCTTTATGTCACCAAATGAATACTTCTCTAATGTAGAGCTCAATAAAGGACGAGAGAAGCGTTACATCTAGTCAGGCTAGGGACACCTATGCAATGGATCATTTCTTAGGCATGTAATATGGGTAGAAGACGATCACCATTGTCACGTTTTGGCAAATAAGAGCATGCATGGATTAGGATTATATCAAATCGAGCCAAACAAGTTAGACAAGTTCAATACTAATTCATTTCAATGATCAATCAAAAGCATGAAGACTCAAAGCTATCAAGCGCAAGCGACCATAGTTCGTACCTTGATACTAAGCTCACTAGTTCTAGTCAAATAGAGGAATACTTACAGTGACATTGCCTCGAAGCTAATGGAGTCGAATAAGGCCAAGCTGAACCCTGAGGTTTAAGAATACCTGACGATTAAGCGCCTTAGTGAAGATATCTGCCAATTGCCCTTCTGAAGATACGTGAATAAGCTCAATATGCTTGCGCTCCACATGGTCTCGTAGAAAGTGATGTCTTACGTCAATGTGCTTCGTTCTTGTATGATGGACAGGATTCTTCGAAACACATATAGCGCTAGTATTATCACAAAATATGGATATAGTGTCAAGAGTAATACCATAGTCAACGAGCTGTTGCTTTATCCACAACACTTGAGCGCAACATTGCGCTGCAGCTATGTATTCGGCCTCAGTCGTTGAAAGCGCTGTGCAGTTTTGTTTCTTGGATCCCCAGGAGACTAAGCAGGGGCCAAGGAACTGTGCCATACCACTAGTGCTCTTTCTATCAGCCAAGTAACCTGCATAATCTGCATCGGTATAGCCAACAAGAGAAAGACCGCCCCCTTTGGAGTACCAAAGGCAAAGATCTTCAGACCCTTTCAAATACCTGAAGATGCGCTTTACATGAGCAAGGTGAGAAGCGCGAGGGTCTGACTGTGATCGAGCGCATACACTAACGGCAAAAACGATATCGGGACGTGAAGTAGTTAAATACATTAAAGAACCTATCATACCTCGATACATGGTTTCATCTACCTTCTCAGCCATTAGATCTTTGTCCAGTTTTGTAGTAGTGGAGAGAGGAGTAGGACAAGGTTTAGAGTTCTCCATTTGATACTTCTTAAGCAACTCTTTGATGTATTTCTGCTGGTGAATCTCAATGCCTTCATTTTTTTGGTGGACTTGAAGCCCTAGAAAATACTTGAGCTCACCAATCATGCTCATGCTGAACTTGAGGCTCATGGTGTTCTTAAAGTCTTCTACTAGCTGCAAGTTAGTAGAACCAAATATAATATCATCAACATAAATTTGAACAATGAGAATATCACCTTTTACTTCCCTTATGAAGAGGGTTTTATCCACCAAACCTCTCTTGTAGTCATTTGCCAGCAAGTACTTAGAAAGACAGTCATACCAAGCGCGAGGAGCTTGCTTTAGTCCATATAGCACTTTGTCAAGAAAGTACACGTGGTCTGGATAAGCTGGATCTTCAAATCCTGGTGGTTGCTTGACATAGACCTCCTCATTAAGCTTACCATTGAGGAAGGCTTTCTTCACATCCATTTGAAATAGCTTGAATCCTTTGTGCGTTGCGTAAGCTATCAACAGTCGAATTGCCTCTAGACGAGCTACTGGTGCGTACGTTTCATTGTAGTAAATGCCCTCTTGTTGATTATATCCCTGTGCAACAAGACGTGCTTTGTTTCGTACCACCACTCCACTGTCATCCAGCTTATTTCTGTATACCCAGCGCGTACCAATAATGCTTCTATCACCTGGTCGGGGTACTAGACGCCAAACTTGGTTGCGCTTGAACTCCTCTAACTCTTCTTGCATGGCTATTATCCAATCTGGATCTTGAAGCGCAACTTGTATTGACTTGGGTTCCTGTAAAGAAACAAAAGCACTACAAGCAAGCATGTTACGAACGTTAGAGCGAGTCTGGGTACCTTTTTCATACTGAGATATGATCGCAGAAACTGGATGAGAGTTCATCTGTTGATAATCGCGCACGGTGACCTCTGTATTGTCTGGTAGCTTCATCGTTGTGGTTTTGGAAAAACTTGCACTACCACCAGAAAGGCCACTGGGTCTCGCTTGAGGACTTCCAGGTTGCGCTTCACCATTGCTAGGTCCCGCTTGAGAGCTAGAGGGGGTAGAAGAAGTAACAGAGGGAGTTACCTGACCTGGAGAAGGAGGTGAAGGAGGAGAAAGAACGACAATGGATGGTCCACTTCCATGATCTTCATTCTGAGTGTTGTCCTCTGGAGTTGCTTCTTCACTGGGAATGCAGGCTTCTGTGGCTAAGGGCTGAGAAGCGCATCTTCCACCATCATCATCGTCACTTTCCATACCTGAAGAAGGGATAGAAGGTTGCGCTTGAGGACTGGGAAGAGAAGCTGGAAGTAGATCATGACTGGAGAATGGATCATCGTTGATTTCTGGAACACTTTCAAGCTCTCCTTCATTGAATTTGACATGGATGCTATCTTCTTCCCTCTGAGTTCTCAAATTGAGTACTCTATATCCTTGACTATTAGGTGCATATCCAAGGAAGATAGCCTCGTCATTCCTAGCATCAAATTTACCCAAAAGATCTCTCCCATTGTTATGGACGTAACACTTGCAACCAAACACCCTTAGGTGAGAGATATTTGGTGTACGCCCTTTAAGCAGTTCATAGGGAGTTTTCTCAAGAATAGGCCTTAAGAAGGCACGGTTAGATATATAACATGCAGTGCTCACAGCTTGAGCCCAATAGTATGAAGCGACACCACTAGAGTGTAGCATTGTACGTGTCATCTCTTGAAGTGTCCTATTCTTGCGCTCAACCACACCATTTTGCTCAGGGGTTCTAGGAGTAGCGAAATTATGATCTATACCCCTATCCTCACAAAATGATAGGAACTCACCATTCTTGAATTCAGTTCCATTGTCAGAACGAATTGAACAAGTGGGGAGCCCTAGCTTCTTTTCCAGTAAAAGCGCAAGAGCTTGAAACTTTGCAAAGGTTTCGCTCTTGTGTTTCAAGAAAAGAGTCCAGGTATAGCGAGAATAATCATCAACTATTACAAAAATATAGCGATTACCTCCTTTACTCTGCGTTCGTAGTGGTCCACACAAGTCCATGTGGAGAAGCTCAAGGGGAGCTTTAGTCTGCACTACCTTGATAGAAGGAAAGGAGCTACGAGTCGCTTTAGCTTTTGAGCAGTCTGAGCATGAAGTCATGGAATCCACCTCGATGCGAGGAAGACCGCGAACAAGATCTTTGGACTGGAGCTTGTTGAGTAGATGTAGACTTGCGTGTCCCATTCTCTTGTGCCAAAGATTTGTCGTTTCAGTGAGTGTAGCTAGACAAAGGTTGCGCTTAGGAGAGAAGGAGTGGTCGAAAAGATAAGTGTTGTCCATGCGCTTGCCCTTAAGAAGCACCTCTTGTTCAGGGCTGACCACTGCACACTCAGTTGTGCTAAACCATACCTTATTACCTCCTTGGTCGCATAGTTGTGCTACACTCAGTAGATTGAACCGAAGGTTCTCTACTAAGTTTACATCTCCTATCTGAATAGCTCTGTTGAGATGCGCTTGTCCTTTAGCAATGATCTTCCCTTGTTTTTTGTCACCGAAGGAGACGCTGCCTCCTTCCTTAGCTTGGAATGAAAGTAGTAACTGTGGATCACCCGTCATATGGCACGAGCAACCGCTGTCGATATACCACCTACATTTCATCCCAACCTGCAAAAATAGAGATCAAGCTTTGATCTCCCATCGAAGCTTGCGCTTCGTGGGAATATTAGACATAGCTATTCCTGAGCTAGTTTTTTGGACTGGCTCATAATAGCTAGGATCATTCAGATCTAACACAATGTGAGATCGCGCTTGACAAAGCGCACCTCTGTGTCCAGAAGCGCAACCGTGCTCAACAGAGGACTGTTGAATACGTGTACGCTTGCCCTTATTTTTAGCCATTGGCTTATAGGGCTTACTCTTAAGAACCTTCAAGTCTTTGCACTCACGCTTGTCATGTCCATTTTGACCACAAAAGGTACAGTAATGGTTACCTCTCACATAACCATACTTGCCCTTTCCCGGTCTAAATGGTCTTTTCTTTTGCAAGACGGGAGGCTGAGTTGGGGTAAGCACTTGTTTCTTATACAAATGATGCGCTTTTCCCCCACGAAACCACTCTTTGGTTTCTGAAGGTTGTTCCTCAAGTACCTTAATCCTGCTCTTTAAATGAGAGTTTTCACTCTTGTAGGCAGTTAGGTCTTGTTCAAGTGATTTGATCTTAGAAGATATTTCACTTGCTTGAGGAGGAATGGAGGAAGAGGAAGATTCCCGTGGGTCATAACCCAATCCAGGTCTAGCTTTAACAAAGCCTGTTTGAGGAACATACTTTGTTTCCACTAACTTTGTAAGAACATCAAGCTTTGATATGATCTGATCAAGCTTAACATCTTTGGTTGAGACAGAGTTACTTTCTAACCCTTTACCATGACAAAGTTCACAAGATTTAGAGAGGAGTGTGTTTTTGTCATGTAAATGTTTAGAAAGCTCAACTAGTTCTTCCTTAGCATCATCTAATTCAACAAGCCGTGCTCTAGCATCAGTTGCTAGAGACTTGTGTTGAATCATAAGCTCTTTTAGAAGGAGGACAAGATTGCGCTTGGGAAGAATGTCAAGGTTCAGATCATTTACCTCAATCTCAGAGCCAGAGTCTAAGTCAGATGCGGCGCCAGCCATTAAGCACAAGTTGGGTTGCGCTCCATCGTCCGAATCATCATCAGATTCTCCCCAAAGTGTGACGAAGCCTTGTTTGGGGGGCTGTTTTGAGCTTGATCCTGGATTCACTTTTGGATGAGGACACGCTTTTGCAAGGTGACCTTTCTCATTGCAGTTGAAACAAGTGAAATCCCTGAGGAGGTCGCGCTGCTTATAGGTAGAGTCGCGCTTTTGTTTGATGAAAAATCTTTTCACAAGCTTGCTCATCATAGCAACGTCCCTATCATAGTCGTCTTCTCCTTCTTCATCATTTTCAAGCTTTTGGAGAACACGAGATAACTTAAGCGCCATTCCTTTGTTCTCTCGTTCTGATTGCTTTTCCTCATTGTTCTTGATTTCCTGCACTTTAAATTTACCTGCAAGAACAGAGATAGGCAATTCTCGGGTTTCCTTGGACTGAAGAAGAATTTGCTTGAGGGTTGTATACTTTGAGTTCACTCCATGAATGAACGCCATAGAATACGCCCAAGCTTTCTTCTCCATTCCAGCAGAAAGCATCTTGTCATACAGGATTTGAAACCGAGAATGATAATCAGAGACGAGCTCATTTTCCCCCATTCGAATGGAGCAAAATTCGCGATTAAGCTCAAAGATACGGTTGTCCTTAATATCATCACTGCCAGAGTGCATGTTTATAATAGCTTTCCACATAGCTTGAGCAGTGGGAAGGGACATTACCTTGTCTATATCTTTCCTTGAAAGAGCATTAAGAATGAGCTGTCGCGCTTTAGCATTCTTCTCCATGAGTTGGTACTCTTTTGCTTCCCATTTTGAGTCATCCATCTCGCAGATCTTCTCATCACCTTTTTCAATAATCTTCCAACACTGATAGTCGGTTTGCTGGATGTAGTTCTTCGTCATAGTGAGCCACCATTCAAGTTCGCCTTCAACAAGGGCATGGGGCTTGGCGAGAGAAAGACCGAGGTTGAAACTGGCCATTGTTCTAGACTTGAGAATCCTTTTGAACCTGTAAAAGGATTAGTGCAAATAGCTAACGTGGCTCTGATACCAATTGTTGGTTTTGACACGTTACCAAAGTAGAAAACACGTGTTTTGATCAGCTATTGTTCTCTGTCACTAAGGTTCATTAAGCCTTAGTTGCGCTTAACAAGGATTCAATTGCGCTTTTAATACTTGGGTTGCGCTTAACCTATGATGAACTATCAGTAATGAATTTACTAAAGTCCTTAAGTGTGGAAGAGGTTAGACAGACAATAAAGCGCACTTTAAGTTGTTAAAGCGCATCAATATTTGCACACACAAGAATTTCCAAACGATGAGAACCCTAAGTCACTACTTGACTCGGGATAAAACTCACCACTACACTTGTATTGATTAAGAAGTGATTACAATCTCTTGCTTCAACACGAGAAGCTCAATCGTAAGCACTCTCTCTACAATACTCTCAGTTCAGCTCTGAAGAACAAAGGCACTCTCAACACTCTCTGATTACAAACGAAATATCTCTTATGCTCTCTCTAGCTTTCTATATTCCCTATGTTTGCAATCACTAGAGTGAATGAAATAGTACTCTATTTATACACAAGTCTGAAGCTAACCCTATAACTCAACCGTGTAACAAACAAAGACTAAACACAATGCCACCTCATCAATCCGTGCGTCTTGATCGTTTCACCAGAATTAATCAACGGCTTGGAATGATTTGGTTTTGTTCTTCATATGTTGATCCACGCCACATAAGCAATCCGTGTGCTTCAAGCTCTAACAAACTCTTGCCACGCTGGCGATCCCTGGAGTAGCGTCCCAAAGAGTGTAAAGTTCTTCTCGCACCTTCCTGTGCACGCAACTTGCACTCTCCCGCTTTAACAGCCTTCGTAGCGTGCAGATTTGTTCTCTTGCGCTCTGGCACACCCTAAGCTTCAGTGGAACCTCGTTGACAACTTTCTTCAACTTCATTCAAGCGCGTCTCTACGCCCTTGAAGCTCGATCACTCTTACTTCTTGGTCTTGAATGGATTTATTAAACACCGTTTGCGAAACTTACTTTCTCCGCTTGGTGTTAAGCGCGACTGTGACCAGTCAAGCGCATCTCTAAGTGACTTAAGCGCATCCTTACAAATATGACAATGGCCTGGAAGGCTTAAAAACACTAAGAGATTAAACATATTAGTTTGTTATCATCAAAACAAAGAGAAATAGATTGAGCTTTAACAAGATGATCAAAGCTCAACTAACAATCACTCATGTTGCGATCGAGACTATTGCATCTCGATCGAGAATTCATCCCCATGGAGAAATCTCGACCGCGACTATTGGGTCTCGATCGAGACGATGTTGATGAGTCGACTGATGATGACGAAGATGATGATGATGCTGAGGAGTGATTACGGTACCTTCTCCCTCTTCCCTTTTTATGATCTCCTCTTTTGCTGCATTGAGGACAATGCGTTGTTCAAGTGTGGGGAGAGGAGTTGCCGTACCGAGGAGGTTTATGCTGTTTTGGTGTTTTTCTTGCTATTTTATGTTTTTAGAGTCTCTGCTGAACTGTTTTAAGTTGTTTTTCGATCGAGTCTGTACCAGAACTTATGTTGCGTCTTGAACAATTGCATTAGTTTTGTTTTTTAAAAAATAAAAATAAAAATATAATATTCGAAAAAGAAACGAAAAATAATCGGAAAAAAAACGAAAAATTAAAAGAATAAAAACCAGGCAAGCAAAAATGGATAAAAAGGAAAAAGGTTGGTGCCTGAAAAAATAAAAAATAAAAAATAGAAAAGAAAAGTTCCTACCACTTAGAATTTGGTGAAAACCCGAAAGGGCGCCGGATTTACTTGTTTTATGATTGATTTTATTGATTTCATATCTATTGGCATATGAGACGTAAGAAGGGAGTTGTAGGATGTCTCGGGTTCTAGGATTCACCAAGGAGGGATAAGGAGTTAGTTTTAGCCTTTTATCTCTCTACATATGAGCTTATTGTTATCCACACTTTGCATGCTTACCATTCCATTAGTTTATTAGTTTTGCTACATTTATCGGTGGTTATGTTAGATTCTAGGATTAGATTTCTATTTCTTGGAGTTTGATGCATATTGTTGTGGTTGTACTATGCAGAATTTTTAAATTAGGATTGGTGGTTGTGACTTGTGGATTGATCATATTATCTAGTGGTTTAGGACATTACTTGAAGAGGCGGAATAAGAAGTGTATAAGCGAGTGGGAGACTCGATTTTATCCGTATTATGTCATATTTATGTACCCTTACCCTTAGAGGAGATTAGGAATTCCACATGTGCTTAAACGCACACCACTTGGTTCGGTTTTATTATTGATACGGAGTGGTGACATATGAAGTGGAGAAATAAGGAGGGTTTTGGGTAGGACATCTCAGAGACATAAGGAGATAGATCGGAGTTAGGTTAGTGCTCGATACACTTGGAGTTTAAAGTATAGTCGGTAGCATACTTTCTCTACACTTACTGTAGACCTTTGTGCTTTTAGGAGGAGTGAGTTTTATTTTGCTTACTCGAGGACGAGCAAGGTTTAAGTATGGGGAGGTTTGATAGAAGCTTATTATATGCTGTTAACTAGCGACTATTAGCTTAGGATTAGTGGTGTTTAGGTGCTTGTTGAGTGGTATTCCTGGAATCCGGTATAATGTTCACTTATGGATTTACGGGATGCTCATAAGCGTTGATTTGTGGTTTTATTATGGAGATCCCGTTTGTACTCACCTTTAGTGCATTTGGGACGGAGCTAGAGAGAAGACTACCACACCTACACCCATGGAGAAGCTGAGAGGCAAAGCCGAGCTGCCTCAGAAGCTTATAGAAGACCGAAGACTAGTCCGAGAGGAGGTGTTACGACGAGAAAGAGCTACGAAGAAAATGTCTCGACCGAGACCCAAATGTCCCGATCGAGGTTTGGCTTCAACATGGAAGTCTCGACCGAGACTTGGAAGTAGTGATCGAGAGCCACGCCGAATCTGAGGAACTGGGACAAAGTCTCGACCGAGACTCAAATGTCTTGATCGAGATCACGGTGACGGACCCAACCCAATTGCAGATCCAAGTCCGATAATTTATCGGTTTTCCCTATTTTATCTTTTATTTTCAGTTATTTTATCTCTTTTAGGTTAGACACTATATAAACCTTTAGTTTTTAGGTTAGAAAGATCTTTTGCCACTTTCACGAATTAGTTCTTAGAAATTCAGCAGCCAAGAAGAAAGCTCCTACCTTTGTGCCATCTTCTACCTTCATCCTTGGTTAGTTCATCCATTATTATGTATTGCTTTCTCTTGGCCATGTCTGGCTAAGTTCCTATTAGTTCACTCTTAGGTTGAAGCCATTATTCTAGGAATTGCTTGTGAGAATTCAATTGTTTATGTTCTAATAATAATTTCAGCATAATTTTATATTCTCTTGTGTTTATTGTCATTGATTGATATTGATTTTATCTAGGTTCGAAACTAGGTTGATTATTATTCATTCATATCCCTAAGCTTGATAATTCAATTTGAAAAGTCTTGTCTTTTAGGTAGCAATCAGAATTAGCATAGACTATTTGCGAGTGCTTATTTTGTAGAGATTATAAACCTGTGTCGAGTATCAACGATTTGCTAGTGGTATTGCATATGCCTACTAATCATTGATCTTTATGCTGTTGCACTTTTGAACCTTAGGATTTCTTTGGTTATTGCTTACAACAAGGGTTTCTAGGACTATTTGGACTAGTTGCTATTTACGAACAAAGAGTAGGACAACTAGATTATTTATTTAAAGAACATAACTTTTATAGAATTCGATGATCAACTTTCCATAAGACTAATGCGCTGATGCTAAAGAATGAGCTTTCCATCATTATAGTTTACAAAATTCAACATTTTATGTTTTATTTGTTGCAAGATTAGTTTAACAACCAAAACCCCTAGTTACTACTAGGTAACACAATTGAAATAAGCTATCGTTCTGGCTCCCTTGGGATTCGACTCCGACTTACCACTTCACTAGTGGATTGTTTAGTTGGATTATCTTTGATAGGGCCAACGACCGTTTAACGCCTATCACTTTTACACAATGAGTCCATGAGGAGACTAGCTTAAGGTCTAGCGGGGAAAGCTAAATCTTGCCAAGACAGAATAAGTGTTGAAGAGAAGAAATAAAAGATGGAAGGACTAGCTTTAAGATAAGGAGAGTCACTTTAGAGCTAGTGGATCACGCTTCAAGGTGAAGAGAGAAGATACAAGCAATAGATTGAAAAAGTAAGAGTCTAGGTGTTGAATCCTACACCAACGCATATAGGATTTGGTCAAATGAAGGGAAGGACGGTGAAGCTACAACTTAGTAGAAATGGAAACAACAGGGTGTTTGTTAGGATTCCTACCTTTGGATAGTGGATTAACGGGTATCGCCAAGCTAGACAGATTAGGAAGCGCTGAGGGCGTGGAGCGGATTGCCAACGTGGATGAAGCTGTTATAGTCAAGTGAAAAAGCACAAAGCGCGTGAGGCCGTTGATGCATTTTCGGAGCGTAAATGATCACACAGATCGCTGTGGTGGACTTCTTCATTGCCGCTTGATATAGATTTACTAGCTTTAGGGATTAAGTTATAAATACTATATAAGTGTGCAATAGGTGTTGTTAGGCACACGAGTTGACGAGCTGAGAAGAGAGCTTAGAGAGCTTAGAGAACTTCACTTGATGAGAGAGAGAGAAAAGCAAATAAGATATAGAGAGAGAGCTAGAGAGAAAGCTACTCTGTGCTTAGGTCCGCTGTGAAGAAAGCTAGTGTTTACATCACCTTAGATCTTGATTGAGAGATATTACTTGTACGTGCTGAACGCAACTTGTATTGTGAGAGAGAATTACTTTAAAGTTAGGAATAGCTTAAGTGTGAAATTGCTCCTTGATTAATATAAGTTTAGTGGTAAGTTTTATCCCGAGCTTATTAGAAGCTTAGGGTTCTCACTTTGGAGAAGTCTTTGCATTGAGCCAACTTTTTAACTCATATTAATAAGTTCATTATTGTAGCTAGCTTACTAGCTATTTGAGTTTAACTTGATAATTAGACTAACTTAGTTGTGTTTTCATCATATACATCTTAAAACACATTATGCGAGCTGATCAAGTCACTCGATCCTACAAGCAATACCTCACATTCCCATTTTGTCCTTTACCAGGACAATACGGGGTTTTGTTTTCAGGCTTAACAAGCTTAAAGTTTTGATTCTTAGCCGACTCACATACATTATATGAGCATCAGCGCCGTGAAACGATTTTTGGATTCATTCTCTAAAATCTTATCTTTCTTTCTAGATGTCATTCTTGTTCGTGCAAGATTGAAGCCGCTTTATCTTGAGAGTTGATCTTTTTAGTCAATTATCTAGTTAAAGAGTCGCTGGAGGAAGATGATGTTTCATCATGAAATTCATAGCCAAACCAGGTCTAGGTCTGGCATAGACTTTTTGATTAATGATATCTCATTAATAGATTTGGTAAGTTGGCTGAGATTATTTACAATTAAGTCCAGATTGTTGTTAATTGTGGACTTGGATAGTCCTTGTTGACCTTTTCCCTTACAATTTTCACAAGAGTTGGTCTTTAAGGTGGTGTTAGCATGCAACTTCTTGGATAGTTCAAAATTTTCAATGTGAAGTTCATCATTTTTGTTCAATGTATTCATTCGGTTGTTGATGCAAGGTTTCATTGTCTTCAATTAAGCCTTTAAGCATGGCAATCGGGTCTTCCTTAGATAATAGATATAGCTTAAGAGAGAATACATTTAATGGTTTAATCTTCATCAGTGTCCTCATAGGAACTAGACATCTTCCCTTCTCCTATGTCTAGCTCATTATCAATGTCACCCCAAACTATGAAGAAGACCTTCTTTGGGTCGCTTGAGCTAGCTACAACCTTGTCGTTGGTACAAGTCGTTGCAAGGTGTACCTTCCGTTGACAGTTGTTGTAGACATATTCTTTGAGGTCTCTCTTTTGTAGAAACTCTTTCCTGTATGATAACTTGTTCTTCAAGAATTTCTTCACCATCTCATTCATCATGGATACTTCAAGGTCGCTGATAGACACATCTACGATGCCTCTATTACGCAAGAATTAGATGGTACTTTGGTAAGTTATGAGCTACATTAGTGCATATTCGGATACATTGATGATTGCACATGGAATGTACAATATCAAGTTATTAAGAAGGTTTTATTAAGGCTTTCAAGGCTTTTAAGACTTATAAGACATAAACAGAAGATCAAGACCGAAGCCGAAGACGAAGAGTAGAAGACCGAGTCAAGGATACAAGTTGTAGAACACTGTACTAGGTTCAAATGACTATTTCTATCAGAACCGATGCACAAATGAAGTGATTCAAATTTGTGGAGTTTTATCTTGAAGTCAAGTTTCTACCCTAAAAAGATGAACATAATCAGAATCCAGACTCAAAATTTATGGAATTTTTTCTACAATATTGCAGATGCTGAAATTGCCTCGGTTGCGCCCACCGGCAAACCTTAGGTGCCCGCGGATTTTGGTTGTTAGTTCGGCCCAGAATTCCTTTACAAGCCGGACGGTTATTCCTTGTTGGCCGTTGTTTCCTTTGTATGTTTGGGCCGAGAAGACTTTATTATTTGCATTAGTTTTAGGGTTTAGTATTTAAGGGAAATAATAAGGGTTTCTTCTCTATTCTCTCTTCCTTTTCCTTTTTCCTCCTTTTCTTTCTTTGGGGGAATTGGGAGATTTCTCCATTGTTGTCCAAGATGACTATGTGCTAAACTTTCAAGCTTAACCAGATTATGAAGTTTCTAGTTTGATTATGTTGTGGGATTTTCTATCCCTTACCTATTACATCATTGATGTGTTCTTTTCTTTCTTGATCCAAATTGTTGATTGAATTATTAGTTAGATTCTAGATTGATGACCTAGTATTGAATTAGTTATTCATAAGTCTAGGGTATATTATTGGCGGTTGTCATAATCTTTTTATTTGAAGCAAGCGTTCTTCCTAATTTCGGGTTGAGATTAGGACTGTGGATGTAGAGAATTGAACTGTAGGATAGCGGCACTTGCTATTTTTGTATCCTGGCTATTCGCATTAATTCCTTCTTAGGTTTGAATCATTGGCGTGGTTAACTAATTAGGATAGGATTAGTAGATCTCGGTCCGGAATGCTAGTTAATTTAGCATAATAGTAGAAACACGATTCCAATATTTGGTATTGGATGAATTTCTATGATCAACTTGTGTGTTGGAAATGGATTGATCTGTTTACGTGTTTTAAGTCATTGAGTCTTGCATAGCTTTGTTCTGTCCCTTTTACATTCTTTTCCCTTTATGCCTTTTCTTGTTGATGATTTTGTCATGAATCCCTTTGCTGTCCTGTGGCACTTGAATGCTTGTCCTGACAAGACTTTCATTGTGGTGATTGGTTACCATGATATTGAATTGATTATTATTATCAAGTACTTCTACCTCCTGTGGATTTGACCCATATATACTTCCGCTAGACTATCCATGGGTTGTTTAGTTGAATTGCTTTTAGAGTTTATAGAACTCAATTTTGCATTGCCGTGTTTGTCTGTCTGTCAAACGACCGGGCAAACACGCGTTACCAAATTGGCGTCGTTGCCACAAATGCAATTTATTAATTTTTAAATATTTATTTTCAAATTTTGGTGTGAGTCTATATGACGACTCACCCTTGTTACTGATAGTTTTTGTGAGTGTTTTTCTTTTCAATAATTCACTTCCAATCACTCCTTAAGACTTTGCAATGTCTTATCGTACTCTTGAGTCCTTAAGCGCTCCTTACATGGAGCCGATATGCACTTTTGAAGAACGACGAAGAGGGATGTTTTCGAGTGATTCAAATGTTAATCAAGCCGAATTTGCAATTTTGAAAGAGGAGGTTCAACGCTTAAAGATGAAATCTACACCTAAACCGGTAACACTATGCCTAATTCATTTTAATAAGATTGAAGCGATGTTGGAGAAGCTTACTCACTGGTCAATGCTCTTCAATCCAATTTAGCAGATGTAAATCAAAGAGTTGTAGGTTTAGAAGTCGAGTCTCACCAAATGAGAGAAGATATGACTCGAGAGAAAGAAGCAACAAGTACGTTCCAACAACCCATAGAGACAAGGATGGCCCACCTAGAGCATGCCATTCATGAGTTTCAAGTTGATCAGATTCAACAAATAACACGGTTGATATGGGCCATGATGAGTATGACTATGCAAAGGATGTTGATGAGATCGAGATGCTTTTGAAAAACCCGACCGAACCAGACCGATGTGATTTGATCCGGTATTCGATCACATATTTTACATATTTTGGGTTCGGTCCGGCCAGGTCCAAAATTTGGTCCGCTCCAGACCGATAATTTAAAAATAACATAAAAAATATGTAATATTAATTATATAAGGTTATTTATACAGGTTAATAATATTCTTTAATTGACAAAGTTGTTTTTATAGATGATATAATTCTATATATATAAACAAAATATATTATAAAGACTAAATTTTATTTATTTTTATATATTTTAAATAAAGTTATAGTTTTCCGTCCAAACATGGACCGGACCGAGACCAGGCCGGACCGATTTTTTCAGTCCGGTCTTCAGTCCACAAATTTAGCGAATTTTGTCTTCAGTCCGGTCTTTTCCGTGTTGCTCCGGGTTTGGACCGATGCTCATCCCTATCTCTTACGGCGGCGCCCGCCCCATATCCTCTGGCTCCCGCCTACCCGTCCAAGGTATTGATCAAGAGAACTTTCCTCTCGGCGGCACCCGCCTACAGACCTACGGTGCCCGCCCCTCTGAAAACCTGATCATCGCCCGGTGCCCTCCTTCCATTCTAAAACGCCATTCGCCGAGGCATGTGCCTCATGAGAAAATCCATCATCGACGCCCGTCCCTTTCCTTACCGCACCCGCCGCTGAGCCCTATGTTTCAAGATGATTTTGATCGTCGCCTGCCTCAAACCCCACACACCCGCCTCCGGTTCCATCCCGAACCACAAATTTGTATTCAAGACTCATTTGACTGACGCTCAACCCTCTCCTAGCCGTGCCCGCTTCTGGTTCTACCAACATCAACTTAATATTGATACGAGTCCCGATGAGCCATATGATGATGTTTTGCTTGGGATTCACAAGTATGTTATTACACCACCTCCAAAGTTTACCGACACAACCCCAATGGATCACAATAACAAGTACAAGCTTAGGGCTCCAGAGAAAAGGTTGGCATGGAGAGTTAAGATCCTAACTGACCCAGGATGATGAGCATAATGACCTCCAACCATGATGTTAAACAAAGCACTTATCGGGAGGCAACCCGATGTAGGTAATTTCCTATTTCCCTATTTCCTAGTTATCTTAGTTTATTTTAAGTCATAGAGTCATAGAGTTTTTTGGTCGAGCTATTCTATTATTATCCCGGTGCCCACCTGTCCTGCACACTTTGAGGTGTAATTCTTAATCTCTTGCATCTCTATTTGAAACACAGTGACTGTGAATTTTTGTGAGGAAAAGAAGTGTTTCAAAAGAATTTGAGAGTAAGGAAAAGAGTGACAAGAATTTCAGTGATGACAAGGTATATATGTAAGCTACAAGAATTGATGAGTGATAACATAAAAGAAAGTTATGCTAGAGTGAGAATTGAAAGGGAATCTACCTTGAAGAAAAATTAGAGTGTAGAGATGTGAGTTTAGATTGATTGTGAGGTTTGACCACCATTACCATCTTGAAGACCGGCGAGTTCAATTGTTGTCCATCACTACATGAGGACAACCCAATTCATAATCCCACCACTTGTCCGGAAATCCATTTTCACCATTGCCACCATTGTACTCACCTACACTACATTTATTCAAATCCATTCTTCTCGGACAATCCATTAGGAGTGCATATTCACCTTCAACAAACCATTGCAACCACAAGATTCGATTGAAAATGATGAGGAGCATTTATGAGTTTCATTCCATCAGAGTTTCACCATACCTTTTGGGTATCACCCTCTTTTCCCTTATCTATTATGTCCTTACATTGAGGACAATGCATACTTGAAGTGTGGGGAGGAGTTCAGTATTCTACCTATCATTAGCAAAAAATTAAAAGACAATAAAGATTAAAAAGCCAAAGAATAAAATCCTAGGTTGAGTTGAAAACCCAAAGGACGACTCAGTTAATAAGCAGGTAATTTGGTAGGTAATATGCCTGGAAAATATAAGATTCAAAGTGATAATGAGGTTGGTGAGTACATTTTATGAGAGTGTTAGATGAAAATCCGAAAGGGCGCCTAAGAAAGTATTGGACTGAAAATAATTGAGTGTCTTAGGATGTTCGATTTACCTGGCGCGGAGACATAAGTGTACGATGTATAGGAGTGTTTTTGGGTAGGTTTTCAGTTGGAGTGATAAGTTGTAGTATCTATGAGCTCGTTCTCATCTTGATCTTGTGGAAAGAGGTTATTTATGTTCCTTAAATTTTCTTATGGTTGTGGAACTTTGTTGTATATCTAAGACTTGGTTGTGTTGAAATGTGGACAAGTGGAGATTTTTGATATTATTAGGGCGTTATGGTTCACATTTGATGATGGAATGGAGTAGTGTAGGTTAGATTTGTTCTTATGGTGTTTGATGCATATTGTTGTTGTTGAGATATGCAGATTTGTCATTGGAATTTATGGTTGAGTATGATTGAGATTTGATGATTTTTATGAGTTGTGATGATTTAGTGGAGTTTAGGTTGAGTTGAGCATATTGTGTTCATGTTCTTGTTGATGACTTCACACTTGGTGTTCTACATGATTTTCATTTCCTATGAAGTAATAGCCTGATCCCACTCATGATGAGTAGAGTTCAAGTGTGTGGTATTTGATAGACACGTCTAAAACGCCTCTATTACACAAGAATTAGATAGTATTTGGGTAAGTTATTAGCTACATTAGTGCATATTCAGATACATTGATGATTCTACATGGGATTTACAATATCAAGTGAATAAGAAGGTTTTAGAAGGCTTTCAAGGCTTTTAAGACTTAGAAGAGCTAAAGAAAAGATCAAGACCGAAGTCAAAGACGAAGAGTAGAAGACCGAGTCAAAGATGCGAGCTGTAAAACATTGTACTGGGTTCAAATGGATATTTCTCATCAGATAATATGTCAAAATGAAATAATTCAAACTTGAGAAGTTATATCTTGAAGTCTAGTTTCCACCCTCAAAAGATGAGCATAATTGGAGTTTGGAGTCAAAAGTTAAGTGTTTTGTCTACAATGTCACAGATACTGAAATTGCCTCGGCACCGCCTACCGGTAAACCTTAGGCGTCTTCCGATTTTGGTTGTTTGTTCGATCAATAAATCCTTTACAATCTTGACAGTTGTTCCTTGTTGGGACGGTGTTTACTTTGCAAGTTTAGGCCTAGAAGACTTTATTAATTTGCATTAGTTTTAGGGTTTAGTATTTAAGGAAAATAATTAGGGTTTCTTCTCCTATTCTCTCTACTTTTTCCGTTTGCCCCATTTTCTCCATTTGGGAGAATTGAGAGATTTCTCCATTATTGTGAATACGTGCTATGCTTTAAAACTTGCCAGATTATGAAGTTCTCAATTTAAATATGTTGTGAGATTTTCTACCCCTTATCTATTGCAATATGGTACGTTCTTTTAATCTTAATCTAAATTGTTGATTGAATTATTAGTTAGGTTATAGGTTAATAACCTAAGATTGAATTAGTTATTCATAAGGCTAGGGTAGATTATTGACGGTCGTTGTAATCTATTTCTTTGAAGCAAGCATTCTGCCTGATTCCAGGTTGAGATTAGGACTGTGGATGTAGAGAATTGGACTATAGGATAGCGATGATTGCTATTTTGGTATCATGGTTCTCTTCCCATTAATTCCTCCTTTAATTTGAATCATTTACGACCACCGTGGTTAGCTGATTAGGATATAATAGTAGATCCAAGTCGGGAATGCTAGTTAATTTAGCATAAGAGTAGGAATTCGATTGCACTATTTCGTATTGGATGAATTTCTATGATCAACTTGTCTGCTGGAAATGGATTTATCTGATTAAGTGCTTAAGTCTATTGAGTCTTGCATAGCTTTGTTCTTTACCTTTTACCTTCTTTTCCCCTTATTCTGTTTCTTGATTGATTCTGTCCTGAATCCCTTTGTTGTCCTGTGTCACTTAAGTGCTTGTATAGACAAGACTTGCATTCTGGTGATTGGTTACCATGAGATTGACATTGATTATAATTATCAAGTACTTATACCTCCTGAAAATGTGACTCGTAATTCCGCTAGACTACCCTCTGATTGTTTAGTCGAATCAGTTTTAGAGTTTATCGAACTCTATTTTGCATAGCCGTGTTAGTCTTCCTATCAAACAACCGGGCACACACAAGTTATCAAATTGCGGTGCATTAGGTAACTCCCGTGGATCGCAGTAAAAAATCATAAATACCCTGCTCGGCCTCCCAATGAAACTCAGTCGACTCAGAAGTTACACTGAAAATACTCCTCAACTCCTTGAAATTCAGCTTAATAGTCCGCCCATTCAGCTCGAACTGCACCTTCTGTGTACAATCGTTGGCCCTTAAATTAATACAAAAATCCCTTGTCTAGATGGGAAAGGACGGGCCTCCTGCTGATCACAATTTGACATGCGCGTATTTTCCCGGTCGTTTAGGAGAACAGACATGGATTTTCAAAGGAATAAAATCTCCAAGCTATCCTATTACCTAAGACAAGTAGAGGGAAAGTAAGGATCGAATCCCATGGAAGGCAGTTTATCAATTATTTGTAATCAAGCTAAATAAAAAAGGAGGGGATTTTTTAAATAAACAAAGCTAACAATTAAAATAATGGATGTAATCTATAAGATAAAATATCTTATAAAGGCAGGCTTCGGTATTCAGTTATGCGGATGGTCCTAGTAAATTGTGTAGTCAAGTTTCATGCCAATTGTTCCTACTCCTATACTAAATTAACTAGCATTCCTAACCGGGATATACTAATCCTATCCTAAGTAGTTAACCACGACGACCGTATATGATTCAAACTAAAGGAGGCATTAACGTAAGGAACACTAGGATACAAAAATAACAATTGACGTCTATCCTATAGTTCAATTCTCTACATCCAAAGTCCTAATTCAACCCGAATCATGCATAATGCTTGCTTCAAAGGAATATACTATGACAATTGCAAATAATATAACCTATCCATATGAAATACTAATCCAATCCTAGATGTTCAATCTAGAATTCAACCAATAATCCAATCAGCAATTCAACACATGATGAAAATAACACAATTTAGGCATAAAATGCAACAACAATAAATGAACATCAACATAAACCAGATACTTCCACTACTTCACTAAGAAAAATAGAAATTAGTTAATAATCAAACAAGTATGAAGAAAAAACCTGAAAAAGATCTTCATTTCAAAACCTAGAAAAATTGTTTCTCCAATTCTCTCTAAAAAACTCCAAAAACTCCTTAGTGAAAACTCGAAAATTCATATCTCTTGTAACTTTTGGCCTTGTAACTCCACATGAATTAATGAAAAAGAGTTTCAAAATACTCTTTACATTAACCCTAGAAAAGTCCAACTAAAACCAAGCAAATAACTCTTAGTCAATCCGAAATTAATAAATACTAAACATGTTTTCTAGAAAATGTAAGAAATAAAAGATAATCCCGGTACAATCGTGCGCGATCAGTGGGCACCTCTGGATCATCGGCGGACCCCACTGTAAGACATGGGACAAACTTCTTCTCTTCTTCGCCGCTGGTTGCACAGGCGGCCATCGCCACAAGGACGTTTTCAGACTCGTTCAACTCCAAAAGATCTTCAAGTCAACTCGTCTTCGATCCATCTTCGTCTTCAACCTCTAATAGCTCCAAAATAATCAATAGTAGGTATAAATGGCCATAAAGATATACGAACCAAATACACTCAATGATGCTCAACAATTTACTAAATATCTCTAATTCTAGGATCTTATACCCGTCATAGACATGTACATCAAGCTCCCCCACACATGAACTCTACTCGTCTCGAATCAAATCAGACTACCACTCATCTCACAATATACAATCATATAGAATCCCAAGTAAAAAGTCACTCACATAGAACTAACAATAATGATCCTCATCCCTAAACCGTCCCAACCTATACAAAGTCTCAGCAAGCTCAACATAAAGGGCTCTCAATCTTACAAAGTAGTCACTGATAGATAATGTCAAAGTAACTCAACTAACCATGAGCTATATATGCTAAAAGAACATCCTAAATATCCTCTAAAAATAAATTAAAAAAAATCAAAAATAACATCCTAAACACCAGCCTATATCAACTCCATCCCAAACTCCATGTAATAACCTACTCTAAATAATGTCCATCCTCAATCAATCACAACACAACCACCAATTTCTAAGGAAACATCTGCATAATACAACCACAACAATATGCATCCAACTCCAAGAAAGAAGCCTAATCCTAGAATCTACTCCATACCATCGTCAAAAGTGCACCATATTCCCCCAGAGAAACTAATGATAAAAAATCCTCTAAATATGTCATGACAGCTCAAGGATAATTGTTAGTTTGAGCTTGCTCAGAATAATCGCTTCCTTTATTTTGATGATGATAAACATTACATTTGATCTATCTTGTGTCGTCTAAGCTTTACAGAAGTAGCTTAAGAAGCCAAGAGAGTCGCTTTGACCAAGCAAAGAAGCTAGAGATTAGCTTTGACCCTTGCGAAGATAGAAGATATAGCAAAGGCAGTCTCAACCAACTCTAAGTTGAAGAATCACAATTCAAGAGTGAAGGTGAAGAATGTTGAAGACAAAGACTAGCAGAGAGACGAAGAGAGTCGCTTCCGGCTAGTGTATCCAGTGCTTCAACAATAGAAGAAATGAAGTGAAGGAAATCTGCCCAAGTGGTGTAGGTTGCACCAGCTTGTAGAGTATTCGTGCAAGATGATGGGAAAGACGTGAAACTCAGGATAGGCGAATGTGTTTCTACCTATGGAGCCTGAGGAGTGTGGATCGCCATCGTGGACGAATTGAAGCGGAGTGGTGTGGAAGCGGATCGCTAATGTGGCAGAGTTTGTTACAAGTTTGTTGCTCAAGAAAAAGGAGAAATCTGTGGAGGAGCTTCCTGGAGGTTAGTCACACGAATTGCCAAGGTGGCAAGACCGCGGTGCCTGCTTAAGCCGTACAAGGCCTTCTTTAGGCGACAGATGTGGTTCGGTTGATCCTTATCGACGAACCCTTAAGGTTGCATCATGTAGACTTCCTCGGTTAGCGTGCCCTGAAGGAAAACATTGTTGATGTCGAGTTTCCTTAAAGGCCAACCCTTTGCCGTAACTAGAGCAAGGATTATTTGCAGCATAACCAATTTGATAACCGGACTGAACGTTTCCGTGTAATCCCATCCGAGGCATTGGTGGAACCCCTTAGCTACTAGACATTCTTTGTAGCGGTCAATGGATCCATTGGGATTATGCTTGATGCGAAATACCCATTTACACCCAACCAAGTTTTGATCTTCGGTATGTGGCACTAAATCCCACGTCTCGTTGCGCTTGAGCGCGTAAAACTCGGATTGCATAGCCGCACGCTAGTCCGGGTCCATGAGGGCTTGTTTGACAGTGTCAGGTTTCGGAGGAGGGTTTCACTGTAATACTCAAATTGAGTTTTTGGATGGGTTTGAAGATGTTGTTGCGGGAGCGGGTTATCATACCAGGTCTTGGGTTATGTTGCAGAATTTGGGCCGGGGGTACGGAGCCTGGTGTGGTAATAGCTGGTGATGTGGGAGGAGCGGTGTTTGGGCCTTGTTGGGCAGTTGTTGGGTTGGGTACAGGAGGCGGTAATTGGGCTTGTGGAGTTGTGGTCAAAGCAGGCGTTGGAGCATGTTTTGGTGATGGATGTGGCGTTGATGGGATGAGAGTACTGGGCTGGGAAGGCGATGGAACCATCTGGAACGATAATGGGCTGGGCCGAGTGGGCTGTTGCAGATCCGAAGCTTGATCAACAGTGACCTGGAGGAATGGAAATTCCTTCTCAACAAATTGAACATGTCTCGAATCAAAAAGCCTGCCAGTTGTGACATCGATACAATGATAGGCATGTTGATCAGCTGCATATCCTACAAAAGCACAACCAATAGACCTCGGAGATAATTTATGATTAGAGTACGACCTTAACCAGGGAAAGCACAAACACCCGAAACAATTAAGCTTATGATAATCAGGGTTCTTTTTGAGGAGCTTAGAGTATGGGGACTCGTATTGGAGTATGGGTGTGGGAAAACAGTTAATTAGGTCGGAGGCGGTGGTCATGGCATATGGCAATAGTGGAGTGGGACATTGGAGTGGCTTATAAGGGATAGACCCGTCTCAACAACATGACGAAAATAATTTCTCAACTAGGTTTTTGAATTTGGGAAAAGTGTGCATAACATCAGATTTGCGTTTCATAGGATATAACCAAATGTATCTAGTAAAATGATAAAAAAACAAGAAAAAAGTATTTGAGACCATCAATAGATAAAATAGGTGAAGTCCAAACATCCGAGAATATTATTTACAAAGGATAGTGGGACACAAGAGTAGAGTCATGAAAGGGTAGTTTGTGACTCTTGCTTATTTGACATGAATGATAATCTGATTGCGGGAATTTGAAATTGCCTAACAAGAAATTCTTTTGCAAAAAATGATAATAGAAGTAGACGGATGGCCAAGTCTATGATGCCAGGACGCCGGGTTATTGATGTGGATGTAGTTGACAGATGGAGGTACGTAGGGCCACATATAGATGCCATTGATGCAGGGGCCTTTAAGCCGGGTTTTGCGAGTCTATAGGTCCTTCATAGAAAAAGAATCAGGATAAAAAGTTAGAGATGAGTTTGTTTGTTTGGTCAATTTGGAAACAGACAAGATATTGTGTTTAATTTTAGGTACAAACAAAACATCAGGCAAAGATAAATCATTAAGCTTAAGAGTCTCGGAGTGTGAGATACGCAAACCTGAACCGTCTCCAACATAAAGAGAGTCGGGCCCCATGTAGGGATGGTAGATGACCAAGTTATCCAGGTCCTGAGTCACATGATTGGTGACAACGAAATCGACGAGAAAACCAACAGATGTGGAGTCTGTAGAGGCTATATTGGCCTGTGGTGAGCCTGCAAAGCGGTTTGGCTATTGCGGAACTGGTACAGAAGGATGCTGTTGTCAGAAAACCGGACATTGAGGCATCAAGTGGCCCACTGCGTGACACCATTGACATTTCCCTAGATAGAGTTTGCAATTTCCGGATCTGCCGTCGGGTCACGGGCCTGATTGGTTGCCCAGGCTCCGCCACTGGTGTTGTTGGAGGGCGGGCATTGAGATGATTTCTGAGGCACGACGGGTGCAGGTGGGCGGTAGTAATGCGGTGTCTGGTGGGCTGGTGGGTGTGCTTAATAACTAATTCACGATTTAAGAGCTTCTCGTGAAGTTCATCAAAAGCGATGGTTGTGTCTTGAGCATTAACACCATCAATCACGGATTGAAAGGAGTCATGGAGACCTCGCAAGATCTGGTCCATAACATATTCTTTGGGCACAACCGCACCAATGGATGCTAAAAGATCGACAACAGATTTTACGTTATTCATTTATTTGGATACAGATGAGGTACCTTTGACGATTGATCTGAATCGATCTTTGAGTTGCTTCTTGTGCCCATGAGAGGCACAAGCGAAATAGCTCCACCGAAGTCTTCATCTGCATGACTAAAGAAGCCACCGATTCCGATAGGGTGGGCAAGATTGCCCTGTAGATGAGTTTGTCCTGCCTTTTCTATGTGAGGAAGGCTGGATTTAGGATAGTGGTGGCTGGAGTTCCGGTCTTGATAGTCTCAAGAGGGGCCGGTAGTGTACCACTCGGATATTGAAAGAGATCGAACCCTTCTAAGATTGACTCAACTTTACGCTCCCATGTGATGTAGTTGAGGGTTTTGAGAGGGGTGATTGTTGATAGAGAGACAAAGACAAATGGTTTGTCGGTCTCATGAAGATTGGGGATGGTGCACATAGTTTCGGCAACCACCAGAGAGGATCGACGTCCTGTGCTTGAGGTTTAGGATCTAAATGACTGATACCATATAATAGATTGATTGAAGACTTTATTTCTTATTAAGAAAATGAGTTAATATATACACGTACAGAGAACGAGTGTAGAGACAATTAAGAGAGGTAATTAAGGAGAGAATGTTAACATTTATCCTATTCTATAACTGATTTGACCAAATCAGAGCTAATAAAAACAATATCTGTAACTGATTTGACCAAATCAAAGGTAATAAAAACAATATCTTTTATTCACTAATAAGTGTAACATTCACATATATATCTTGTTACACTTGCTTTTTATCTCGATCCTACCCTTCGTCAAACCCCCAATTGGTATCAAAGCAGAAGTTGCTTAATCTTTCACAGATTTGACTCCTACTTTCTAGTTTGTAGTAATGGGAAATGAAAAACACTCGTTCAACCCAGGGATCTCTTTAGCTAAGCCACATATATTAGGTGAAGTTGAAATAGAATGGTGGTTCACAATGACTAAGAACTACATCCAACAAACTAACTATCAATGTTAAAGGATCATAAAGAAAGGTGAAGAAAAGCTCAAAGACGAAACCGACACTTACAAATGGGGACCAACTGAGTATGCTACGCTCGATAAGAATGCCAAAGAGAAGAAACTCATCCTCAACCCTCTCTCTCAAAAGGACATCGACAAGATTATGTCTCTATCCACTGCCAAGCTCATGTGGGAAGCCATCATTGATATGCACATCAGCAGCGAGGATATGAAGAACAACCATCGATTTGAGCTCAAAAGGGACTTCCATTAGTCTCAGATTATCATTCACGGTTCCATGTATTATGTGATAAGATGTTCTCCGGGGGACTCAAGGTAGAACCCTGAGAACTTACACTCGCTTTCTTCCGTGGTGTTAATTCTAAATTCAACACAACTAAAAGAATAATGCTAATGACTAAAGAAAAAAGCTATGCGTGTATATGTACTTGCTGGTAATTAAGAGTGCAGGAACCTGAAGATCAAAAGGAGTCAATAGCATTTAGGGAATCCCAAGGAGTCGCTTTTAAGGTCACTCACGTGCTTCAAAAGGTAGAGGACAATGATGAGCCCGAGAATGAAGAAGACCAAGAAGTGGTGATGATGACCAAGCTAGTCAAAAGGTTCTTTAAGAAGAAATTTAGTATAACTACCAAGAGGGACAAAGATTACCTGAGAGATCCAAAGGACACCAAGCCATTCAGCCTCAAGAACATAACGTGCTATAAGTGCTTAGGTAGAGGACATCTCTCTAGAGATTGTCCAAGTGAAAGGGTCGAACCGAACAAAGAAAAGGTGGACCTGAAACACCGCCTAGGAAGGCCTTTGTCACTCTATGGGGCGACTCTGATGATGAAGTCGTTGTTGGTGAAGATCTTGAGAATTGCTTCACAATCATTCAACCTATTCCAAAGTCAATGCCTATACCTGAAGATGAGGTAAGTGTTCATGTCCCAGAACCTATAAACTAGCTATCCCTCCTACACCCTCTCTCTCTATATCTATGGGTGTACTCGATCAAGTGAGTCAATCTGAGGACATTTAAGTGATGTTGTTTCCTCTAAGTCTGTTACGACTATATCCAAGGATACACTCATTCAAGCGAGTCTTGAGATCGACAAGCTTCCTTCAAGCGAGTCATCTAAGACTCTTCCTGCTCGTAAGAAGCCCTTACAAGCTAAATACAAACAATTAGAAGCAAAGTGAGTGTTACCTATGCCTCACATAGGTAAACCTCAACCTGTGCCATGTCTTTGTGATGATGACTACTCAGAGCGAGTTCCTAGAACTGTGAAGATGAAAGTTCTACCTTCTAGTTCTAGAATTTCTAGTGCTAATGTTCCTACGAAGTCAATACTTTGTTGGGAACACACTGCTTGATTTGATTTTGCAGGAGAGGGCGGATAGTAGAAGGAAAATGGATTATCTAAAGCTACTCTCATCCTTAACAAGAGAAGGAGTCTCGCTATCTCCTTTAGTGCTATATTGACAAAATCAAGCGTGTACTAATCAACATCTCTTTCACTCTTATCATACATGAGATGTATATCATGTGGTAAAGTATTAGCCTCTAGCACATCGAGTCTCTATTAATAATAAATCTACATATATTCGTTCAAAGAGAGACTCATATAGTTCAAGCGAGTCTTTGAAGACTCAAGCGACTCTATTTATACACTCGCTGAACTATAACTAATACTTTTAGAAGAGCCAACGCTGCAAGTCATCTCTCTAAGGGAACTTGATGAGGCTAAAGTCGTTGTGCCTATCAAAGATACCCAACTAAAGAATCCACTAGTAAAGTGGTAAGTAGGGGTCGAATCCCAAGAGAGCCAGAACAATAGTTTATTTCCAATTATGAAACCAAGTAGTAACAATTGGGTTTTTTTGGTATGATCTTAATAGCTAAGCAATTAAGCAAGTATGAAAGCAATATATTGATTGGGTTGTAGACAATTATGGGTAAAAAGCTCACTCCTCTAGCATCAACGCATTATTCAATTAGAATGTTGATCATCAAATTCTACGAACTTATATTCTGAATTGGTTAATCCGGTTGTCCTACTCTTTGTTCGTAAATAGCAACTAGTCCAAATAGTCTTAGAAACCCTTATTATGCAATAACCAAGGAAAGCCCAAGATTCAAATTCACAACAACATGAAGATCAAAGATAAGTAGGCCTATGCAATACCATTGGCAAATCGCCGATACTCGACACAAGTTTATAATCTATACAAAATAAGCACTCGCAAATAGTCTATCCAAATCATGCTCGCTACCTAAAGACATGACTTTTCAAAGCGAATTATCTAGTCTATCAATATGATGGATAATAATATAGCTAGTTTGCAACCTAGATAAAATCGAGATCAATCAATGATACTAATAAAGCACAAGAGATTATAAAACAATCCTGAAATTAAACATAGAACATAAGCGTTAGAATTCTCACAACAAGCCTAGAACAATGGCTTCAGCCTAAAGAGTGAACTATGATGAACTTAGCCAGACATAGCCATCAAAAGCAATGAATAAATATGAATGATGATGAGAATCAAACCAGGGGAGATGAATGAAGGTGGAACAAAAGTGGAAGCTTTCTCTGGCTGCTGCTGAATTCTACGTAAATGAAAAGAATGAAAGAATGAATGATGAATGAATCTAACCTAATTTTATAAGCCTTATATAGTCTCTAATAAAATGGAATTAAAATAAATGAAAATAAATCAAAAGATATGGAAATAACTAATAAAATCTCGGAATAAATCTTCGATTATTGGCCGTCCGTGTCTGTGTCACGATCGTGACACAGGGGTCATGATCGTGATCTTGCTCCAGTTCTCCGTCCTGTGTTGGTCACGATCGTGATAGATCCTCTCGGTCTTGACACCTCAACTGCAGCTAAGTCACGATCGTGACATCTCTGTCTCGGTCATGATAAATTCTCCTGAGGCTGATTCTCGGTCGTGATGCTCCATCTCGGTCGTGAATTCTTCTCCTGAGATGGACTTCTATCTTCTGCAAGCGTCGAGGCAGCTCGTCTTCGCCTCTCGGCTTCTCCCGGGGTGTAGGCGTGGCATACTTCCTCTATCTCCATCCCAAATGCACTAAAAGTAAGCCCAAATGGGATCTCCATAATAAAACCACTAAAAACCGCTTACGAGCATCTATAAATGAATTCCAAACCGGATTCCGGACATACCATTCGTTAAGCACCTAAACACCACTAAACCTAGTCTAATAGTCGCTAGTTAACACCATATAACAAGCTTCGATCAACACTTTACTTTGATATCTGTATAACCCTTTAACCTTTTCGGTTTTCCTTCTTACCTTATTAGAAGAATAAGAGATGCAGTGTATGTTCCTCTATACTTTGACTATGAATTATCCTTTATAATTCTACTTTGGGAACTTTACTTTGATTGTGTTGCTTGCTTGCTTGATTTTCATGCTTATCTTCTCACAAGCCAATCTAGCTAAGGCAGTATATTGTATGAAAGCTATTGATTATAGTCTTGAAAAAATGCATGCTCTTCTTATGTGCCACAAATAGAGATTGGTGATCGTCTTCTTGCCCATTACAAGCCTAAGAAATAATCCCTTCCTACAGTGTCCCAAGCCTAACGTCGATGTAACGCTTTCTTTCCCATGATTAAACTCCACAAAGGAAGTATTCATTTTTGTGTAAAAGCCAGTTACCCATATCATGCACATACATTATTTATTCATTAAAATTGAGTGCGAGTGTGTTATTTCCCATGGTATGAAATGTGCATTTCCTGTTAATCTTTTGCATGCTTAAATATCACATTGGGTGCATATATACACTTGCTTTACACCCTTAAGCATGATCAAGCCCTGGGTAAGAGTTGCTTCCACACACTATGAGTGGCTATCGGGGTTTGCTTAGCACAGAGGGTTTGCTTAATGAGGAAGTCATTCAACTACGACTCCAACACATGAGGTCTGTACATGTAGCCCTGTGATCTAGTATAAATAGATTCGGAAAGGTTACGTGTCTTAGTGATCCAGTATAAATGGATTCAGAAAAGCCACACTTAGACTTCACAACATATCATAGTAGCTGGCAACAAGTTATATGAGGTTGCTCCAGCATGTCTTGTGCAGTGCCACTTGTCGTGCATAAATTTCATCCAAAAAAAGCAAGTCTCCATGTAGCCGTTATGTAACTCAATGAATCTAGCCATTTCCAGTATAGCAGTTGAAAGTAGTCGTTGCTAGTATAGCCGTTACAACGAGCCGTTGCGAGATTACAGATTTGATATGAAGCGTACACAAGAGGAAAGGGAGTCTATTTAAGGACTGGTAAATACTTCAATACAATTTTACCGTGCTTGTTATATTCTCTCTCTCCCTAATATCGCTCAAATCTCTCCCACTACACTTGCTTTCATGCAAAATCTACTCAAAAGACCTAAATACAATCCTCATAAACCCTAACTCTGGTCTTTCAAGAGAACAACTTCTTGAGGACTTCTCTCACCTGAGTCAGGAGGATATTGCGGCGATTTTGCAGCGCCGACATTTGGCTTCTCAGGCCACTACATAGTCGTTGACGACCCCCAAGAAGGTAGAAACTCCTTCTCTTTCACTGCCTCCTTCACTGTCTACAGAAAAAGACGCTCTACCAGTGATTCTAGAGACTAGTGAAACTCAAGATGCTGCCGCAGTCAAGGAAATTATTCTACTTACAGAGCCAGCGAATATCATTGCGCAGGTGATTACAGACACAGAGAAGGTTGAGCCTGAATTCTTCTCAACTCCTTCTAAACCAGGTACTTATCAGTTTATCGCCTCCTCCTCAAACCCAAAACCCCCTCTCTCACTGCCTTGTTTCAAGATGAGGTAGAAGACATCTTTTCTCCAGCTCAACACAGACTGTCTATTGAAGCAAAGAGTGAGTCTAAAGCGGCAGGGAAGCGCAAGTTAGATGAACCTGAGGAAGAACCTGTGTTGTTTGAGGAAGAGAGCGCCAAATCAACTCCTCCAAAGACAGTGAAGAAGGAGGCAAAGCAGTGAAGCAAGAAGAGGTCAAGAAAAGTGCCTAAGGCAGTTTCTATTGATTTCCTTTCTGTTCCTCTAGCTATTACAAAGACGTAAATACTCGCGCCTCTGATCTTACCCCCAGAGATTCTAAAATAGATTGATTAATAATCAAGCTCAGACAGGCTTAGACAGTTGCTTAAGTTGCAAGGATAGGATAAGCTGGAAACCGAGGCGAGTAAAGCAGATCTGGAATTAGTGCGTCAATTCTACTCTCGTCTCTCCATTTCTTCTTCTGCCTCTGGTGAGCCTACTATACTTACCTTTGTCTGGATAAAAAATGTGGAGGAAAGCTTCAAGGTCAATGATTTAGCATGGGAAATCGGTCAAGAGCCAGGATCGGATGGATCTTTGGTGGGATCTGGATGCTTGTACAAGAATTTTTTTCCAGGCGGTTCAACCAAGATCAAGGAAGTTGTTTTTGGTAAGAAGTTCCAACAACACTAAAAGTTGATCACCTTTCTGCGTCGATGTGACTGCTGCATCACTTCATTGTGAAGAACATCAAGCCGCGAAAAACAGGCATGGATCAGGTGACCATTTCTAACTATTGTATTATGGTTCAATGCATTAATGGGGAGCTGGTAAATACCGCCCATATAATGTTCTACTACTTAGTCGCATCCAGAGGTCACCATGGTAGCCCGCTTCCGTTCCCGCACATCATCACCTGTATGCTGAAGAATGGGGGTATGTATAAGCTAGTCAAAGAGACTAGCTTTAATGATATTCTTACCCTGGAGAAGGTTGCCGAGCTTGTCACGAAGCCTTCCAAGACTCTCCTACCCGCAGCCATCTCTTCTCGCACTCAGTCTCGAGAACCTTCCGTAGTCACTGCCAACGAGTCTTCATCCAGCATTGTAACATCTATACAATCACTACACGCCACTGTTGAGAAGCGTCTTGTCGAGATTCATACAGCTCCAGTTAGTCACTGAACGACAAGAAGAACAAAGCCCCATCACTCAGAAACTAGTAACTCTTTCCCGCAAGTGTGATGATTAGGATGTTATCGCTTGTGTGTTATTTTGCTTCTCTCTATGTGTTTTTTGCGCGTTTAAATTTTAACTAGTACCCGAGGACCCCCCAGCTCTCATGCTTTTAATGATAAACAATGTTCTTTATTGTTTCTATAATCTATCGTTGTTCTACTTGGTTACACCTTACTTTATTGCGCTGAATGTCTTGATTTGCTTCCTTAATTGAGTTAAGCTAGTTTCCACTATTAGTTCCCTTTGCATGAGTTATATTGCATATTTGATGATGTCAAAAGGGGGAAGAAAAACAGGTAAGTCTATTCAACTAATTGGAAAGAAGTTAGACCGTCTTGGTCTAAGAGGTAATAAAGGTACACTCCTAAGTGGCTTTAGCAAGATTTTGAGTAGATTTGGTCAATCTATCGAGTATCAGTTTAAGCTTCATCGTATATCTTTTAGCTTAACTGAGTATGTTTTGAAATAGATGTTCTTACACTGTTTAAGTGTTTGTCATCATCAGAAAAGGGGGAAATTGTTAGTTTAAGCTTGCTCAGACTAATCGCTTCCTTTGTTTTGATGATGATAAATAATACATTTTATCTATCTTGTGTTGTCTAAGATTTATAGGAGTAGCTTAAGAAGCCAAGAGCGTCGCTTTGACCAAGCGAACAAGCTAGAGACTAGCTTTAAGCCTTGCGAAGATAGAGATATAGCAAAGACAGTCTCAACCAAATCTAAGTTGAAGAGTCACAATTCAAGAGTGAAGATGTGAAGAAGAGTTGAAGGCAAATAATAGAGGAGAGACAAAGAGAGTCGCTGCCGGCTAGTGTATCGAGTGCTTCAACGATTGAAGAAATGAAGTGAAGGAAAATTTACCCAGGTGGATTATGATGCACCAACGTGTAGAATATTCGTGCCATATGATGGGAAAGACGTGAAACTCAGGATAAGCGAATGTGTTTCTACCTATGGAGAGTGATGAGCATGGATCGCCATCGTGGACGAATTGAAGTGGAGTGGTGTGGAAGCGGATCGCCAGTGTGGCAGAGCTTGTTACAAGTTTGTTGCTCAAGGAAATGGAGAAACTTGTGGAGGAGCTTCCAGGAGAGTAGTCACACGGATTGCGAAGGTGGCAATCTCCTTTATTACAATATTGTATAGAGTTTTCTAACTTGGGGAAGAAGTTTAGGATTTCTATAAATAGGTGCAATAGTTGTATGCATATGCACGAGCTTGGGAAACCTCGAGAGGGAGAGAAAGTCTAGCTAGCACAAACACAACAGGATCAGGAAAGCATGAGAGTTAGTACATTGAGTGTCTTGGAGGGATGCAACATGACTAAATGCTGGGAGGTTAGTAAGGTTGAGTGTTTGGGGTCATAGTTAGTGATCTCTGAGGGAGTGAGTGTCTTCTATACAATTTGAGAGCGATAAACGTTTTAAGTGAGCTGAACACGAGTGTAGTGAGTGAGGAGTTATAAGGCCTTGTAATTATTTGTTCATTATATTCAATATATTGGTGAGTTTCATCCTGGGCATGTATTATTGCCAAGGTTTCTCACCTTACCAAGTCTCTCTGTGCATATTGAGCTGAATTTTTCATTTAACCTTTTTAAGATTCATATTGTGGCTTTCCCTTGTTATTCCGCATTTATAGCATACTCGCTTTCTAGCGTGCTCTGCTTACTTAAAGGAAAATACTCGCTTAAAAGTGTTTTTAACTTCCGTACATATTAAACACTGAAGCTAGTCAATTGATCTACTCTTCTCTAAGAGTTAGTCGATTCAAAGCTACTCTATAAAAGTTTTCAACAAGCGAATCACTCATATCTATACTGGCTTTGTTAAGAGCTAGTCTTTGGATACTAGCTTTACAGCTTTTGTTCATTGATTATAGAGTAAGTGTAACATTCACATATTTATCTTGTTACACTCGCTTTTTATCTCGATTCTACCCCTCATCAAACCCACAATAATCCACAAACAAATAAATATCATGAAAGCTTGACATAAGAGGTGAAATAAAATAGAAATTAATCTACATCTTATAGCTCTAAGTGAAACCTACCCGAAACTCTCCTACACTCCAAATTCTTATGTCACCGACACCAAATAAATAGAGAAAAGATGAACATTCTACGACACTCAATTTCTTTTCACACCAATTCTTGCTTAAGCACCCTTTCGGGTTTTCACTTAACACTCTCATATAAATCTAATCTCATCCACCTCACAATCTCTCTCAAATCTCATATTGAAGGCCTAATGGTGGTGAAACCTCACAATCTCTCTCAATAATAAATCCATATTACTAGCTTATTGCCTGAGGACCCCAAAAGGTTTTCACTCATCCCATGATTTAATTTTGGCTCTTTTAGCATTTGTGCCTTTTTTATTTTTATTTTTTGATAGGTAGAATACCACACTCCCCCCCCCCACACTTAAACTATGCATTGTCCTTAATGTATGGACGTAATAGATAAGGGAAAAGAGGATATCCATGAAGTAAGGTTGAACTTTTGATGGAAGGAATTCAGAAATGCTCTTTTTCATCTTCAATGAACTCATGTGGTTGCAATGGTTTGGTGAAGGTGGGAATGTACTCGCAATGAATGAGTCAAAGTAATGTAAGTGAGCACCAATGTGGAGATGATGAGAATAGAACTATGGATAAGTCGTGTAATCATGAAATAAGTTGTCCTTGAGTAGTGGTGGACAACAATGGAACTTGCCGGTCTTCATGAAGGTCTTCGGTGATAGAAAAAATAAATCCTCACAATCTCTCTAAACTCACATCGCTACACTCTAATTTTTCCTTGAGTGGGATTCCCTTTCAATTTTTGCTCTAGCATTTGTTTCATTTATGCTCTAAAGCTACAAAGACGTTAATCAAGCAATAAACGGCAACGTGTGCCAAATTCTATCAACGGGGGTCACTTATAAAAAGTAGTGTTTTTTGTGGGTTTGGCGGTTATATGGGTTGTGTTTGGAGAAGGAGGTGAATGAGGGTAGGGGTAAATGTGGAATTTGAAGATAATATCTCGGATTTCGGATTCTTGAGATAAACGCTATCACATTCATTAAACTCATTCTTTTCACTCAATACTTTTATTTTCCGTCCCTTGAACGACTCACTAGTTAAAACACTCCATCACATAACTTTCTTTCTCTGCTCTAGACTTTTCTCTCGGATTTTATCTCAATCCCTCAATAACAATTCTTACCGCTCTTTTCACTTACACTCTATTTTTGCAATCGCTCAAGCCTTTTTCACACTATTCATGTTTTCCTCACAATTGAAAAATAGTGTTTTGAAATACAGAATTAATTTTCAATGTAGCTCAAAATGTAGTGGTTAAAATGACTCAAGACATGACTCGATCTAGTCTAGAAAAAATGAAAAATCAAACTAAGCTAATAAACTAAGAAAAATAAAAATAAAAAGAATACCTCACTCGGGTTACATCCCAAGAAGAGCCTTAGTTAAGGGTGTGGCTTGACTCTAGTATAGCTCAACTCATTTCATGAGCATTTCCCAAGTTCTTCCGAGCCTTGGCTTGCCAAAACTGGAAATGTCCTAGATCGAAAAACTTGTGAGTACACCCTGGCTGGCGTTTAACCTTAGACTTCTTCACCTTGATTCTGGAATTTGTCTTCACTGGGGGGGGGGGGGGTCTTCCTCATCGTTTAGCTTACCATGCATAACAATCGGGGAACTATGTTCTCCTTTCAAGGTTAGTACGGAGGGGCGAATGCCCAAACATCCTTAGTACTGAGCATCAACTTGCTCGTACTCTCAACAATATAGGTGCCCGAACTAGGCACAACCGTATCAATCACACACACGGATTGAACTGATGGCTTCATGGTGATCGTACCATCATTTAAGAAAGTGACGGTTCTACTATCATGACCCATTATGGTTGTGTCAATTCACAATCTATTACCACACTCGAGGTATTCAGAAATGGTCTCCCTAAGATAACGGGGACAAAATTGGCCTCATACTCCATCTCTATAACATAGAAGTCCTTGGGGAAAGTAAACTCACCCATACACACCCATACATTTCCAGCTTTTCCTAGTGGTAGTAACGTCAATTTGCCGGTCAATTCAATGGAGATTGTAGCCTAGATCAAAGGACCTAGGCCAAAAGAATAATATCGGTAAGAAGGAAGGATAGAAATAGACACATCTAGATCGATCAAGGCTCGATCGACATTCTCATTTCCAACATTGATTTGAATCATGAACATCCCCGGGTGTCCATGCTTTTCCGGTATGCTTGATCACTTATGTGCTCTTCTTACCCATTGTGTTTTTAAGAGCTCTCACTCTTTTCTCCTTTTTATGTTCATCCATTTTTTCTAAAAACCGAGTAGTCGTAGGGTTTGCTCGCATATCAGCAAATAATGCCGCATTCTCTTCAACATCGTGAAAAGTTTCTAGAAAATCCTTATATGATTGTAAAATATTCATCCGACTAAAGGTGGTTTGAGGTTGCCTATCGTGTCATTAGAATATTTTCTTTCACATTTATTGAAGCACAACCGGCGTTAGGCGTCTCCTTCACCTTGGCGGTCGCTGAAAATTTCCTCTTCCACACAACAGTAACCATTGAGATCTGGGCAATAGGTACCACTTTTTAGTCCTTGCTCTCATAAGCGGGAGAACCACAAAGCTCGGCGGGTGCCGGTCGTTGTGTATTGTTCTATCAAATCTTCCATCAATGAGCAAAAGGCGTTGAATCCATAGCGATAGTCGCCTCCGCGAGACCCATACTTCTCTTGTTCAACATTTTCTTCGTTGTTCTCATTAACTTGTATGCCATCTTCTACATTTATCCTTCTAGGAGCCTCATCTTCATCATTAGAAACCCCATACTTCAATCCCATGGCAATCAAATTCCTAATGTCCAGGTTCACCTCCGTTTATGAAGGGAGACGAACTGAAACTTGTTGTTGAATACGTTCAACAACCTCAGTTAGTTGAACAAGATGTTTCTCCAAGTTACCAATGATCTCATGTTTCTTCACTGTAGCAAGAGACACCTGCTTTTGGCCTTGATTTTAGATCAATGTTACTCGTGGCCAAAGCTCTCAGTATCTCATAATGTGATTGTTGTGGTTTACTCATAGGGGGATTCAATTGATTGCTTTGATTACCCCACTTGAGGTTGGATGGTTCCTCCAAGATTGATTGAATTGGCCATTGTAGGGTGGCCTCTACATACCTTGTTGAAAGCCAACAACATGAACTTCCTCTTGAAAAAGCTTTAGCTTGATTTGGTGTACCTAGGAGCATCAACCTCCTTATCTGTTCTTTCAGTAGTGATGCCTCATCAAAATCAGCTTGTGCATCACTAACATTCCTCCTTGTCGAGCTCCTTCCGGTTTATTTCCTAGACTCATCTTCAAGAGTTGCAAATATTCCCATGGACTCTACATAAGTCAACCTCAAAATGTTCCCCTGGCAAAATGGTTTAACCATACGACGATCTTCCTCTCGGAGACCATCGTGTAAATAAAGAACCAGGTTATGGTCTTGATAACCTTGATAGGGGCAAATCCTGATCAACTTCTTAAACCTCTCAAAGTAGTCATAGAGAGATTCATCAGCCCCCTACTCTATGTTGTAGATTTTCTTCTTTAAAGCATTGGACTTAATGGCTGAGAAGTACTTAACCAAGAAAAGCTTCTTCATATTAACCCAGTTGACGACACTTCCCGGTGCAAAAGTATGGTACCAGTCCTTCGCGTCACCCTTTAAGGAAAATGAGAAAGACCGCATCTTCATTTGCTGCTCATAGACATCGGAGGGCCTCAAGTTCATACACACCTCTATGAACCCATCTAGAAGTTTAATCGGGTCCTCCAAAGCTGGACCACTAAACTTTGGTAGCAAGTGTACTACCCAAGTTTTTAGCTTAAAACATTGCCTTTCGGGTAGAGCAGGTAGTGCTAAGGCTCTTATATCCAATCCCAAGTTCGGAGTTGTCAAGGCCTATAAAGTCTGTAGATTTTCAGCCATCTCATCCTTGGCTTGGGACAAATCTGTATCAAGTAACTCTTCTTCCCCCAAATCACCAAGACGAATACTTCGGTGACGATGAAACTCGCTTCCAATTTCTGCAATAAGAGCAATAGGAGAAGAATCAGCAGAACAGGTGTGAACCATATAACTGTTTCACCCCAAGAGATTCATAAAAGAAATTAAAAAAATTGATAATATATTGCCTTCCCGGCAATGACACCGAAATGACAAGCACATATCCGCCCGATCGTTTCTAGGGGAACGAACACGGATGTGCAAAACAACAAAATCTCCAATCTAACCTATTACCTAAGACAAGTAAAGGGAAATCAATGGTCGAATTCCATGGAAGGAAGTTCATCAAGTTTCATGCCAATTGTTCCTATTTCTATACTAAATTAACTAGCATTCCTGACCGGGATTTACTAATCCTATCCTAATTAGTTAACCATGACGACCGTCTAATATTCAAACTAAAGGAGGCATTAACATAAGGAACACCGGGATACAGAAATAGCAATTGACGTCTATCTTATAGTTCAATTCTCTACATCCAAAGTCCTAATTCAAACCGAATCAGGCAGAATGCTTGCTTCAAAGGAATAGACTACGACAACCACCAACAATCTAACCTATTCATATGAAATAATAATCTAATCCTAGGTGATCAATATAGAATTCAACCAATAATCCAATCAACAATTAAACACAAGATGAAAAGAACACAATTTTGGCATAAAATGCAACAACGATAAACTCACATCAACATAAACCGAATATCTCCACTAATTTACTGAAAAAATAGAAATTAGTTCATAATCAAACAAGTGAGAAGCAAAAACCAGTGAATTATCTCCACTTCAACCCCCCAGAAAAATGGTTTCTCAATGCTCTCTAAAAAGCACCAAAAACTCCTTAGTCAAAACTCGAAACTAGAATCTGTTGTAAATGTTGGTCTTGTAACTCCCTAGTAATTAATAAAAAATAGTTTCAAAATACTATCCCCATTAACCCTAGAAAAGTCCAACTCAAACCAAGAAAATAACTCTTAGTCAACCTGAAATTAATAAATACCAAAAATATTTTCTAGAAAATGTAATAAATAAAAGATAATCCCGGTAGAATTGTATGAGGTCGACGGGTGCCTCTAGATCATCGATGCCTGACGAAGGCTAAAGTCGCCTCGCCTTATCAAAGAAATCCAAACTTCCCACTATGGAGTATAGCGGTAAGTAGGGGTCAAACCCAAGGGAACAATCTTTCCTTGCTAAGTTATTGTATGATTTTCAAGTAGCAATGGGGGGGGGGGGGGATGTTGGTATTGTAACTAAAAACATAAAAACAAGAAAACAAGTGAATGAAGATCTATAAGCTTAAAGGGTCCATCTATCCATTTTAGCAGTTGGTATGGTCGGTGGGTCCTAGGTTCTTAACATCAAATGTTCTAATCAACGTTCAAATGGATCGGCCTACTCTTTGTTCATAGCTAGCAACTAGTCCAAATAGTCCTAGAAGCCTTAATCATACTACAACCACGGAAATACCTAGATTTAATAGCACAATTGCATAAAGCTCAAAGATATGTAGGTTCATGCAATACCATTGACAAATAGTCGATACTTGACATGAATCTAAGATCTCTACCCTATAGACAATCACAAATAGTTCATGAAAATAGAGTTTGCTACAAAAGGTGATGATTTTTCAAATACAATTGTCTAAACCTAGCAATAAGAAAAACATCAATCAACCTAGTTCGCGACTCTAGAAAGATCAATATCAATCCATTACAAATTTACACACAAGAGATCAAAGAACGATTCCATAGATATACTAGAACAAGAGAAGCAAGAACCTTACCACAATGACCAAAACCAAGCTAGAACTTCAAGATGAACACCATTCTTGGGGAAAAAAATTACAAAAGAGAGTTTTCTTGAGAATTACAAAATAGGTTATGAGATCCCTAGAGAGAGTATGAGAGAATATATAGAAAATGTATGGTCAGAACCCTAGAAAATCTATATAAATATCCCTCTCAAAATGGTAACATCAAAACTCCTTCAAAACCTTTAAGATGAGGTGGTTACAAAGACTTTCCGGTCAAAGAATTACTCTGGAGGCGCGACCGCGGTCTCAGAACCGCGCCCGCGGTTTGGTCTATGTTGTCCCCTGTGACAGCTCAGTAAAATAGCCATAACTTTTGACTCACAACTCCGATTGACCTCAAAATTGGAGGGAACGTAGTAGACTTCAAGATCTAACTCCTAAAATTAGAATCACCTCAATCGGACATCGGAGTAGGGGAACTGTTAATTTGAACTCAGCTTAAATCCTCAACACTTCATTCTTAAGTTTCTTCGTCTTCACTTTGTCGCCTTTTGTCCTGATGCCTCATATTCTTCATTTAACGAATAAGTGCTTCTAAAACGCCTCTACAGTCACCTTTAAGCTGCCTTTGGCGCTATCGGGATTGCGCCTATCAAATTCCCCCACACTTAGACCTTGGTCGTCCTCGAGTAAGCATGATGTCTCGGGCAAGCATGGGTGGCTCGAACTCTCCAACCAAACGTCTAAAACACTCTCAAGTACGTGTTTCCAACAAAAATAAACAAAGACTACGACCCTAACAAGAAACTACCCAAAAAACTAAGCAAAACATGACCTAATGCAAGTTGCGAACACACCCCCATCTTTTATCGTTATGGTTCTCACTCAAGCACATCACAATGGATCGTAAAAATATGCAATGTCAAGAATACAAATTTCCATCAACTCCCATCTTTTAAACTAGAGACACCTTTCCTTCATAGCATGCATCGTCCAATGACAAGAATACAAATTTCCATCAACTCGAATAAAAAGCATGCCACGCAAAATCATGTTCTACCCTTAACTGTCGCTCTAAAATCTAGCAATCATATCCGAGACTAAACCATAAGGCGAGGTGCGAAACATATCAAGAGACGTTTATAAATCACAAAATCTATTATTTTTTTATTTTTGGCGCCCGGACATTTTTTGAACCGGGCCAACACTTTAAGATTTTTTCACGTAGCCATCATATCTTTGAGCACTAAACACTACGTCGTGTTCTTTGCATGCTCATCAGGAAAACGTTAGAAGTTTTCTTTTATTTAAGCACTAAACACTACGTCGTGTTCTTTGCATGCTTTTATTTGGTGTTACTTTTCTTCAATAATGTGACAAATTTACGTCTCAAGTATTATACAAAATAACCACAGGACTTTAGGTTTTGAAATAGATATCAAAGAGAGCTCTAAAGCACACAATCAAGGGAGAACACTCCTAAGCGAGAACATAACTAAGTAAAGAGAATTGGTCCACAAGTAATCCTATCAAAGTCCGCATGCTCAAGTAAGTGTCTAAAGTGTAATAAAACAATATCATCATCATAATGCATTTGCAAAATCGAAGAAACAAAGCATAGTCGAATGATCCAAAATAATTGTACTATTATGAGAATCCACTACGACGCAATCAGGGGATGCAACACAAAGCAAGACCAAAACACACCAAAAATAACAAAAACAAACTTTATGCGTGCAACACGAATACCAATACCCTCCCCCACACTTGAAATGAACATTGTCCTCAATGCAACAAAAGAGGACTCACAATAATAGGGAAAAGGAAAAAGTAAGCGTACCTCACACATCGGGTTGCCTCCCGAGCAGCGCCTTTGTTTAAAGTCGTTGGCTCGACTTCTAACTTTCAATCAGACAAGAGGTGAGTTAGTAGCACGGGTGTGGACCATAAGATAGGTCCACACCAAGGTTAATCACACAAAAACTAAACAAAGAAAATGTTGCTCCCCGGCAACGGTGCCAAATTTGATGAAGGCTAAAGTCGCCTCGCCTTATCAAAGAAATCCGAACTTTCCACTATAGAGTATAGCGGTAAGTAGGGGTCGAACCCAAGGGAGCAAGCTTTCCTTGCTAAGTTATTGTATGATTTTCAAGTAGCAATAGGGGGAGGGGGGAAGGTTGGTATTGTAACTAAAAACACAAAAACAAGCAAACAAGTGAGTGAAGATCTGTAAGCTTAAATGGTCCATCTACATTTTAGCGGTTGGTATGGTCAGTGGGTCTTAGGTTCTTAACATCAAATGTTCTAATCAACGTTCAAATGGATCGTCCTCTTCTTTGTTCATGGCTAGAAACTAGTCTAAATAGTCCTAGAAACCCTAATCATGCTACAACCACGGAAATACCTAGAAATAATAGCACAATTGCATAAAGCTCAAAGATATGTAGGTTCATGCAATACCATTGACAAATAGTCGATACTTGACATGAATCTAAGATCTCTACCCTATAGACAATCACAAATAGTTCATGAAAATAGAGTTTGCTACAAAAGGTGAAGATTCTTCAAATAGAATTGTATAAACAGGGCAATAAGAAAAACATCAATCAGCCTAGTTCGTGACTCTAGAAAGATCAATATCAATCCATTACAAATTTACGCACAAGAGATCAAAGAACGATTCCATAGATATATTAGAACAAGAGAAGCAAGAACCTTACCACAATGACCAAAACCAAGCTAGAACTTCAAGATGAACACCAAAAGGACTTAGTTCTCCATAGATTCTTGGGGGGAAAATTACAAAAAGAGAGTTTTTTTGAGAATTACAAAATAGGTTATTGGATCCCTAGAGAGAGTATGAGAGAATATATAGAAAATGTATGGTCAGAACCCTAGAAAATCTATATAAATTCTCCTCTCAAAATGGTAATATTAAAACTCCTTCAAAGCCTTTAAGATGAGGTGGTTACAAAGACTTTCCGGTCAAAGAATTACTCTGGAGGCGCGACTGCGGTCTCAGAACCGCGCCCGCGGTTTGGTCTCTGTTGTCCCCTGTGACAGCTCCGTAAAATGGCCATAACTTTTGACTCACAACTCCGATTGAGCTCAAACTTGGAGGGAACATAGTAGACTTCGAGATCTAACTCCTAGATTTAGAATCACCTCAATCGGACGTCGGACTAGGGAGAACTGTTCATTTGAACTTAGCTTAAATCCTAAGCACTTCATTCTTAAGCGTCTTTGTCTTCACTTTGTCTCCTTTTGTCCCGATGCCTCATATTCTTCATTTAACAATTAAGTGCTTCTATAATGCCTCTAAAGTCACCTTAAAGCTGCCTTTGGCGCTATCGGGATTGCGCCTATCAATGCCCACCCCGTAAGACAAATGAAAACTTTTTCTCTTCTCTGATGGGCGCCGCTGGTTGCACAGGCTGCCGCCGGGCCATGGACGACTTCAAACTTCTTCAGCTCCAAAAGGTCTTCAACTCAGCTCGTCTTCGATCCATCTTTTTCTTCAGCCTCTAATAGATATAAAATAAGCAATAATAGGTATAAATGGTCGTAAAGAGATACAAACCAAGTACATTACAATGATGCTCTTCACTAATTCTATAATGTTATACCCGTCATAGACGTGTACATAACTCACCATCTAGGTCACTAGAGTCCTCATTCTCCATGCGTTTGAGGACTTTGGTGAGCCTTAGGGAAGCACCTTTAGTTTCTATGGTGGAATTTTCTTTCTCTTTGTCCTCTTGTTATTGGATGTGGAATCCCAGCAAGAGTAGCTATTGATAGTTCCTTTGTCTCCTTATCCATTACCATGATCATTTTAGTGGTGTCGACTTTATTGTTGACTCCATGAATGAAAGCTATAGACAATTCCCATCCTTGAACCTTCACTCATGCATATGACATTTTATCAGTCAAGATCTTAAATATTGAGTGATAGTGAAATATGGTCTCATCTTCGTCCATCTTAAATCTTGAATGTACGAATATTTTACATATCATCGCTCCCCTTATGCATGAAAATGATAGCTTCCACATCTCTTTTGCAGTTGGGATGCTCATGACTTTGTCCACATATTTCCCAGATAAGGATTTGAGAATAAACTATGAAGCTTTAGCGTTTTTCTCATGATAGTATACTCCTTGGTATCACCTTGTCATCTGCAAGCTCTTTAGGAACAATACCGTCACCTTTTTCAATTACTCTCCAACACTGATAGTCATTATGTTGGGTGTAATTGGTGGTCATGGCTATCCACTATTCTAGCGCATGAAAGATTAGCACATGGGGCTTGTTGTGCGAGATCCCCATTGTGAAGTTGCCAGAATTCTTTTTATTTTCATTATCGTTGTTGTCGAAGAAGGTTGATCAATTCTTTCCAAATCTCTAATACCAATTATTGGATTGAAGTCTTGATGGGAACTGAGTTTCAAGCACGACTCAATCCCTTAAAGCAAAAACAAGAATTAAATAAAGTTGACACAAACTTCCCAAACCGTGAGAACCTTTGATCTTTCGATCTAGGATAAAACCCACGTGGATCTCTTTATATTATTTATAGAAGTTTACAACTAAGACTATAATAAAACTTTTTCACTCTAGTGTTTTCCTCTCTCTTTCACTCTTGAATGCTCTCAACTAAACTATTATAAACAATACACACTGATCACACATATTTATCACTTTATTTATAACGAGAGAATGAGAGAAACAAGAAGTGAGTTTCTTTTTTAATTCTCTTCTCTATTTATAGTTGAGCTATCGACTAGATTATCCAAGTTGAGTTGGTCTAGCCATGTCAGCGAGACCTCTTTAATCTGGTTGTTCAGCAAGAATACCTTTCTTGATGTTGTAATGGCTATACCAATTTGCTGATCATGGTTCCTAGAAGCAACATGTATATGGAAGTTAATCTTCTTGAAGTGAAAATTACATCTTCTATATTAACACATGCTTATAGCAGGAGCAAGTGATTTTTTAAACTCATCCGCGCTTCACGCTTCTTCCTTCAAGTAATTACCAAATGCTACTCTTCATTCTTTAACCTGTTTTTCTCTTAGCAAAGTTTTAGCGGACCTTTTGCGACACTGTCGCGCTGCTCCAATGCTTTAAGCGACTCTCTTGCGATTCAAGCTGGATCACTATCTTTGTTTCTATGAGTCTTTAACACTTAAAACTCAAGACGATAGTTAGATAGCTAGTTTGTCTTCATCAAAACTAGAGAAGAGTATTAGGTTCTATCACCTTTAACTAACAAATACTTTTTAAACCTAAAATATCCCGCCCTCAAACACATTATAGCATCCCGAGAACTATTCGACCACCGCCCGAAGACAATCCTCGCAATCAGAGCCACTCAAATTCCTACTACACTCCACCATACCCTAAACATTCATACTCGCATCCACCTTCTTTCCCCCAAACATAAAAAGCTTGGGATAACTCACTGCCTTCTGTGTCAACTTATTCAACAACCCTAGAACCTTGGACCCTAGTGTTTTAGGTCAGGGGAGCTAATCAAGCTATACATTATGAATTGATTTTTTGTATTGACTGTCCTAAGAAAGTCGGTATCAAAGTTTTTGAGGGTGCATGACTCGTACCATAGGACCGCTCCCTTGCTGTGAAGGCAAAGGCTGGCGGTGTTTTTAGTAGCTTGGTGGCTACAAGCTTTTTAGTTGGAGGAGGTAATGTCCGAGCAACAATTTGTTAAGGCATATGCCTATTGGATATCAGGCTGGTGCGATGATCCTGACGAGACGTCCATTTTGGCCCAGGGTGGATTTGGAGGCTAGGAATTTCGGTAGGGTTTTGAGGTTGGTTTCTTATCAGGTGGAGGAGGTGACATATGATGAGACTGGTAAACATAATTTGTTTAGAAGCTCGAATTATTTTCACGGAAACAGTGACAAACCTTGATTTCTCTGAAAATCTTAAAGCTTTCCTCAATGTCCGTAATAATAGTTCGTATACTCCAAGGCACATGCCACATCTTTTTATAGCATTGATGAGCACTAGATTTTTGCGTTCAATGATAACTTGTCAAAGATGAAGAGCCAAATCTACTCAAATTGCATCTGATGCTGCCAATCCTTCAACATGCAAGGGAGAAGAAGAATATAATTTTCAACTATTTATAGAAATAGTTTACCTAAATCATTCCGAATAGTATATCCAATAAAATATCACCATTAAGATTTATTGATATTCAACACGTTTTGTACAGACCCGCGTGCATATATATATATATATATATGCACGCGGGTCTGTACAAAACGTGTTGAATATCAATCCGGATCTATTGCTGTGGGAGGTGAAGTAGAGATCATGTAGTTCCAGTTATCACTTGCTATTTGTCAATCATTTTTATTATTTAAATTTGATCATCTCTGGAATAAGGATACACCTAGAAAGAAGACGTGTTTATTTATGATGCATTTCGAACATGCAGATACACTTGGACCCACCCGGACACATGCAAAAACAGTCAAGATACGGTTAACAATCCGGACATACTCCTCGTGCCGACGTCGTTCAAGATTCTTATGACACTTTTAATTTACAAAAATAAAATATACAACCTCCTTATTCATTTTACTTTAGTAAACTATGATAAAACTGATGATTTTTATACTCAAAACTGTAAAGTTAAAACATATAATTTATTGTTATAAATATTTATAACGTAATAACATTAATATGATTAAGAGTAATTTTATAATTAGTCAATTTTATGTAATTGAATGTCATTTATTTTTTCTTTTTAAATTTATTATATTTTTTTGTAAAATTTTTCAAAAGAGCATATAATTTATATTGTTGTGCCCATATATTTTTCTATTTTTTCCATGAATTTATTATAACATCAATGAAAATGGACGTGAGCAGACCTTCTTCAAGTCTACAGCATTCCAGAATAGAATTTCCAAAACATTTTTCTAAATTCTTATCCGAAATTGGGATTCCAAAGCCCCGATGTATCACATAAAATGCACGATTCAGAAACCAAGTCTAAACACTTGTGGAAGAGAATTACCTATAAGAGTATGAATTAAACTCTGACATCATCATTTTCAGTGATAATTTTAAATTGTGTTGTATATATTGTTGGTTACGTAACTTATGTTTGATACATACTGTTTTGGAAAAAAAAAACTCGATGAGCCTAAATTGCTTGTTTAACAAGAGCGATCAATTGGATTTACTCCAAGGTCACAATCATTCAATCGTAAATGACAAAAAATAAGAACTAATCCAAATCAAAGTTAAAATTGCATCAAGACTGTACTAAGACTTTCGAATCAGAATATTGTGCGTGTTACAAAGGTTTCTCCATGGTATTTATACAGAGAATATTCTACACGTTGAAAACGGGTCGTCGGGTTCGAAGATCTCGGAGTCGTCCAACCGTTTCTCCACCAACGTCTCCATCTTAAATGCTTGACGAGCTAATTCCGGAACTGCTTGGATGGCCGTTACATGCCTTGTTGGGTCATGGACAATTCACATCTGGTCCACCAAAAATAGGAGCCTAACAATTGCCCCAAAAGCAATCGACAATTTAAGTGAAAAATGGACGTTTGCTTTTTCCTTGCAATCACTCCACATATAAGACCAATAACTTGTACAGCCTAGATGCTTCGGTTGCCGCGTCTGTTCCTATTAATGCCGGTCCAATCAACCTGCGAGATTCGCTCGACCTCTTTTGATCCTATCCTGGTAAGCTCTCTCTCTCCCAAAATTTCAATCTCTTTTTTGTTCTTTCCTCCTCCGACCCTCTGTTATCTACCATGGCTCCGACGTTTCATTTGAGAGAAGCAGGCGCCGTTACCAATGTCCTCACTGAGGGAAAACTGGCCGATCTTGTTGTCAAGGCAAGGTTCCCAGGGAGCGCCATCGTGCGTCTTCCCGACGAGGACGAGAGGGCGGATGCTTGCTATGGCGGTTGGATAGTCATGTACGACCACCCCTTCCTCTTCAGACATACCTTCGTGTTCTCTCAGTTGGTGTGGGATGCAATGGCATTTTGGAACCTCGCTCCATATCAGATCATGCCTTCCCGTTGGCGCTTGATCCGAATCTTTGGTCGTTTAAACAAAAGGTACCAAGGATTGGGTTTTTCTTTTGAAGTTTTTGAGTATTTATTTCAACCCGGTTAGCCTGCGTTCATGTCAGTACCTTTTTAGGGCTTGCCAAGGTCGGGAGCCTTTGGTTGGGAAACTAGATGCGAATGACCACGACTGGAGGTACATGTTTTTCTTCGTCAAGATTGACTCTTTAGGTATAGGGAACGACACTCTTTTCTTGAAAATGGAGTGGTCGGAATCGGGTAAGTATCAATCCATTGTTCAATTCCTTAGACCCATCAAATTAATTGGCTTACTGTCGTCTTTTTGCAGTGTACTCGTAGAAGCTAAGGAGTTGGCTGAAGATTTGGAGAAAGTGATTAGGGTAGTCGAGTGTTTACCCCCGTCATTTTGAACCTTTGAGAACGCTACCGCGGTCCAAACCCTTCCTTCTGAGCCTGGAATTCATATAGTATCCCAGTCTAAGTGAAAGTCGAACTACTCTTTGATAATCAATTCTTGCATGTCGAATTTACTTTGACATTCTTCTATCTTCTCTTAACCAGCAACTAGTACCCTTGTCGGACGCAGTTCATCCAGATTGTCACTAAATGAACTGATGGCACTCAAAGCTAAGAATAAAGGTGAATCATCCAAGGCCCCGCTTTCCACGGTTAAGAGATCTCGTTCCAATGCTGTTGTTGACGTGACGTTGCCCAATACGCAAACGATGATACCTCCTCCAACTTCCAAGAAGGCAAAGCTCCCCCAAGACGTTTATAAGAATGCCAAGACTTCCCAGTTTTTGGAGATGATCCTGTCGTCCTTTGATGTGGTAAGTCTCCTTTTACACACTAACAAAATGCTTGCTACCCTGTCTTTACTGATCAACGTGTCTCGTCTTGGCAGGCAATTCGAGAGGCTCGTCCGGAACTTTGTGATGTCGACGCTTTCTTGACAGACATGAAGGATAAGGTATCCCAGATAGAAGAGAAGATTCTGGTAGTGGAGGAGAAATTAGATAAAGCTACCTAGAGAGCGTTAGAGCTAGACACCAAGCTAAGCGGTCTGAAAGTGACTTCCTCCCAACCCCAGAATGAATCAGGCAAACGCATTTGCTAGCTTGAAGGGGATGTGACTCGCCTCCGCGACCAAAGTGCTCAGGTGGCAATGGATGTTGGGTCCTACATTGGCCTGAAGGCTCTTTTAAAGATGATGGAGGAATACGCTGATGACAAGCATTCTGAATGGGACTTGGAAGCGGCTCGCGAGGATTTTGAAAGAGAGTATCCCCAAGGTTGTCCCCGCAATGATGTACTCCAAGGGCCAGGCGTCTCGGGTAAGCTAGCAGATGTTGAAAGCTCAGGCTGAATCGAGGATGTGGGCAATCAAGGCGATGTCACCTCCAATGGGAAAGATCAGGTTCACTGGGTACGACATGCCTGTATATGTTCATCCCTCATGTCCCGATCAGTTGTATGTGTGTGATCTCATTATTCGTGTGTGAGTGGATCCACTAGTGTCTCAATGTGCCCCCCCCCCGGTGTACCTGTTTTAATAGAAAAACAAGAAAAAATAATAGAAAATGCACAAGCGACAACATGATAGAGTTTCAGATGTATTCATTCTAGGGCACACTATATATATGTACCTGTCGCATAACTGACTAAAAGTGATATAGTTTAAGATGGGTAGCATTCCAACTTCAATGAACGTCTTCACCGTCGATTGATTAGAGCCTGTATGCCCCTTGTCCGATGATTTCCGTAATGCAGTATGGACCCTCCCACCGTGGAGCCAACTTTCTGTCATGGGGGTCTGTCATAATTTGAAACGTCTTTAGCCAGACCCAATCCCCAAGCTTGAAGGCCTTAATTCTGACGTTCTTGATGTAACTCTTTACGACTCCTAGCCTTCTCCCTAAGTTTGTCTACGGTGTCGATATTGTGAGATAATTCAATACTGTTTTGCTCTGGCATTTGAAGACCATATCTCGTTGTTGGGACCAATATTTTGACGGTGACAACTACCTCACAACCATAGACCAGAGAGAAGGGGGATTGGCCCGAGGTACTCTTGGGTGTGGTCCGATCCGACCATAGAACATATGGCTGAAGTTTTGCCCATTTCCCTTTTGCACCTTCCAGTCTCTTCTTTAAATTGTTGATAATGATCTTATTGCTTGACTTTGCTTGCCCATTCGCCTGCGGGTATCGAGGCATTAATGTGTTGAGAGCAATGTTCCATTGGGTGAATAAGTCACGTGTCTTTTGGCCGACGAACTGTGAGCCATTGTCGCACTCTATCTCTGAAGTTACTCTGAACCTGCACAAGATGTTACACTTTACGAATGATATAACATGTATGTGTTTCTTTTACCTCTTTATAAGCTTCCTCCTCTATCCACCTGGAAAAGTAATCCGTCATTGCAAGGAAGAAAACACGTTGCCCCGGTGCCAACGGTAGTTTCCCGACGATGTCCATCCCCCACCTCATGAAGGGCCAAGGCGGGAGAATCAGGTGCATGAACTCCGATGGCTGTCTAGGGGCTGACGCATGTCGTTGGCATGTGTCGTACCTTTTGGTGTGGTCTAGTGCGTCAACATTCATAGTTGGCCAATAGTATCTGAGCCGTCTAATCTTACATCGCAAACTTCTTCCTCCTGTGTTGTTTCCAAATCCCTCGTTATGAACTGAGTGGAGGATTTGTCGCACCTCGTCGGGCCCGACACATCCCAACTTCAGACCTGTGACGAATCGTTTGAAAAGAACATAACCAATGACATCATAGGATAATGCATGTACCTTGTGTACTTTTGCCTCCAACTTGTCTTCTGGTAGAACGTCATCCACCTTCAATCAAGGAATAGTTTGATCCATCCCTGACCATTAATCCTCGGCGCGGTCTGGTCGGATGAAGTTGTTGTAACCTGGATAGGACTTGATATTGCTAACACTTCAGTGTCGTCGCTTGCTACCTTGGGTACCGTGGGAGTTATGACATGGATTATCGGGATGCTCGGGAACTCCTCGGGTTTCATGGTTGATCCTAGGTTGGCTAAGGCGTCGACTTGTGTGTTCTGCTCCCTAGGGACTTGTTGTATGCTAAACTTGTCGAATCCAGACACAGTATGCTTTGTGACTTACAGATATGCTACCATCCGCTCATCTTTTACCGCAAATGAATCTTGCACTTGGTTGAATATGAGCAAGGAATCGAAAATAACATTTATTCTCTTGACACCAACGTCTTTTGCCAGATGCAAACTGAATGAGCGCTTCATATTCTGCCTCATTGTTAGTTGCTTCCCATTCACATCTCACAATCTGGGTTATGTTGTCCCCTCGTGGAGATTTTAGTACGATGCCCATACCTGTTTCCCTGATGTTCGAAGCGCCGTCAGTATATATTTCCCACAAACTGACCGGTTCGCCAAGAGCGAGGTTGGAAACTTCTCTTGATGCATATTACTCCAGCGTTGGGCTAAAATCTGCCACGAAGTCTACTAGGGATTGAGATCTGATCGTTGTTCTAGGTTCATAATTGATCTCGTATCCACTTAAGTGTATCATCGGTTTTTCCATGCGTCCTGCGAACTCAGTCCTTTTCATGACTGATTTAAGGGGGTAATTGGTTCTCACCACTATCGGGTGTGTTTCAAAGTAAGGCTTCAACTTACTTTCTGCCATGATGAGTGCTAAGACTAGTTTTTCCAGTGACGAATACGTGGTTTTAGCGGGAAGCAAGGACTTGCTAACGTGATAAATTGGCGACTACATGCCATCTTCCTCTCTTGCAAACACCACGCTGATCGAGGTGTCTGATACATCAAGGTAGAAAGGTAGGATTCATCCGGTTGAGGCTTGGCTAGGAGTAGCGGGTTGGACAAGTAATTTTTAAGCTCTTGGAAGCTACCTCCTGTTCTCTGCCCCATTGGAATGACTTGTTCTTCTTCAAGATGTCGTAGAATGGTTTGCACTTATTTTCCGATTTTGAAATGAACCTGTTAAGCGCCGCGATCTTTCCTGTCAACTTTTGTACGTCTTTTACGCTTCTCGGGGCTCTTATGTCGATTATGGCCTTCACCCGCTCATCGATGGCATCAATCCCCCACTCATGAACGAGGTGTCCCAGGAACTTTCCTGATGAGACCCGGAATGAACACTTTGCAGGATTCAACCTCATGCAGTACCTATTAAGTATGTCAAATGACTCTTGCAAATGCTCGATGTGTTTGACCTTTCTTTTAGACTTGACCAGTATATCGTTGATATGCACTTCCATCGTGTCCCCACTCTTTGAACATCTTATTAACCAAACACTGATATGTTTCCCCATCATTCTTAAGCCTGAAGGGCATGACCCTGTAGCAGTATGTCCCCTGACTGGTAACGGATGATGTTTTTTCCTGGTTGTCAGTGTGTAGCTGTATCTGATGGTAACCACTGAAGGCATCCACAAAGCTCAAGATTTCGTGAGTAGCTGTCGTAGCAATTATCTCGTTGATATGTGGTAACGGGAAAGAATCATTTGGGCAGGCCTTGTTCAGATCTTTGAAATATACGCAAACCCGCCACTTGCCATTTTTCTTTTTGACCACTACCACGTTTGCTAGCCATTCAGGGTATTTAACTTCTCGAATCTTCCCGATGTCTAGTAACCTGAAAACCTCCTCAGCAATCACTTTATTCCTCTCAGAGGCAAACATTCTTCTCTTCTTCTTGACAAGAGGGAAGCTTGAATCTACATTAAGCTTGTGCATTTCCACGTTGGGGGGTATTCCCACCATGTCTTCGTGCAACTAGGCAAAACAGTCTGAATTGGCACGGAGGAAGGACAATAACTCTGTTCTACTTTTTTTCATCCAGGTTGGATCCAATTTGAACGGTGTGGTTGGGAAAGAAAAGATCTAAGGAGACTACGTCCAACTTTTTGGTTTCCGGTTTGACGTAACACTTGATCTCGCTCGTCGCTATAGCGAAACATTCCTTGATCGCTGACTTCATGGATGCCACATAGCATTCACGTGCAAGTCTTCATTCACCTTTGATCTCATGGACTCCCCATGATGTTGGGAACTTAATGGACCGGTGATACGTGGATGGGACAACCTTCATCGCGTGTATCCAAGGCCTGCCAATGATATAGTTGTAAGGAGACTCACATTCCAGTATGTTGAATTTAACCTGCGAATTTCCACCACCGGAATAGACAGGCAAAACTATATCCCCGAGAGTATATTTCACCTCATCACTAAATCTTACTAATGAGATCCTATTGAAACTAATGTCATGTTCACCTAAGCTCATTTCTTTCAAAGTGTTCAAATTAATTGTGTTGGTGGAACTACATGTGTCAACTAGAACACGACGAATCAGACAACTACCGATGGGCAAGGATATGACCAGGCAATCTTTCATAGGCGTCGAAGTCGAAGTCATTGAAGGTAATAGGTGTCGAAATATTGATCTTCCTACCCTTGGACTCCAACGGTGAAGGAGAATCCATAATTCATCTTTTAGCTCGGCGCTTAGCAGCTGAATATGATATACCACACAAATCCGACCCCCATGATATGGTATTAATGACCTTAGCTGGAACAGTCGAAGGCGGTCGTTTAGAGATCACCTGACCGAGATGTAAAAACGTCGCTTTTCCTCTTTCAGAGACTACGTCCTGGAGGTGCCCCAGCGAAAGGAGCCTTGACACCTCCTTGCAGAGGGTGACGCACTAGTCAGTATTGTGGCCATAGTCGCCATTAAAGTCACAACATCTTGACGTGTCCCTCTTGATGTCAGGTTTATCGGTTCTCCACGGCCATCTTACATCCTTACTATACATGTCGAGAGTTATAACCAGTTCGGTAGTATACACAATGAAGTTGTAAGACTACAACTTTAGGGGGAGAGATAGATGATCCTCCACTAGTTTCCCCGACTGCGACTCTGAGTTGCACGTCCCTTATCCTCACAATCACGAGAATATGTTTGGCTTCGATGGTCCCTACGGTGGTCTCCGTTTGATCGTATCTCTACGCGATCAGGACTAGCTTCCGCCTTGAGTGGCTCTTCGTCTTCCTCTAGCCTGATCTAGGCCAACGCCTTAGCCTACACATCTTCAAAAGTTGAGAACGGATATTTTTTCAAGTCTCGGTATAGCTCACTTCCTCAGATGAGTCCATGTCAGAAGGCTTGGATAGCGGTGACCACGTCGCAATTCGTGATTGACACTTTTTCGTTGTTGTATCTATTCAAATACTTGCGGAGTGTCTCGTCGGATCTCTGGACGATGTAATAGAGGTCGCTGGACTATTTTTCCAGCTTTCGACTGCTAGCAAATTGAATCTTGAAGGACTTCACCAGGTCAGTGAAGGAAGAGATCTACGATGACATAGGTGAATAAACAACGTCAGGGCTGGGCCAATGAGGGAAGTGCCAAAGCTCTTACACATGACTACCTCCCGATCTCTCTTAGAAACCGAGATAGTCATGAGTTTATGTTTATACAAAGCCACGTGTTGGTCAGGGTCGGTTGTGCAGTCATAGCTGTCCATACTAGGTAGGTGGAACTTTTTGGGAATGTCCACACGAGATATTTCTTTGAGAAAGGGACTCGTCGAAGCCGTCCAGTGCCTCCCTCTCGATCAGTGGCGGGACTCCCGGGATTTTGGCGGCATTTCATACATCATAAAGAGTGGAAATTAGCATCAACTACAAGCATGATAGGCCACAAATGGAGCATATTACCGGAATCATGACTTTGTAGAGCAAAGAGTACAAATAAGAGGATTACAATCACAAGGGAGAAGACACGGAAGGCAATGAGCAAGTGTGTGCAAAGAAGAGAAGAGAAGGGGCAACTTTGCCCTGGGCGCGACTGCGCCCTATCTTGCGCGGCCAGGAAGTGCAAGCCGCACAGTGGCGCGACCGTGCCACACACGACGCGCCTGCACACCACCTAATGAGGATGGCACGATCGTGCCGACAGAAGCGCGTCCGCGTTTTCATCCGCTCCAGCGCCGTGAGAAGACCTAATTCCAAGTCTTTAGCTCCTCCCAAAGCATCTGATTTTTCCAATACACATTTCATATTACATTATTAGCAATGAGCCAGGAGTAATCTCCTAAGATTTTGTATGGTTGGTTCGCTTCACTAGGCTGATTTAATGTGAGGTTCCCTATCCTTGGTTCTCAATATTATTATGTATCTATTGCTTTAATCTCTTGCGCGTAATATCCATTTAATTGAATGTACTTTCTAGATTGATCACCTAGGCTTTTTAATTCAACTGAATATAACTAGGGCCTAATTTATCCTATTTGAAGAACCTTGCCTACTTAGTTGCACAAATCTCTACTTGGACTAGTTGGACTTGTAGGATAGGGAGATTAATGAAGTATAGGCGCCAAGGGCAATATACTTTCCTATTTATTCATGAACTTAATGCTGCCTAGGAGTTAATCTTGATAGTTTCAAGGCTAGGTATTTTTGTTGATGAATTTGAATGCCTTCAACCTTTTGCACCACTTGCAGTCCAAGGAAGAAGTTGAGTTCCCCTATCATGCTCATGTTGAACTTGCTGCCCATCACGTCTTTGAATTTCTCTACAAGCGACATGTTAGTGGAACCAAAAATAATATCATCAACGTATACCTGAACCACTAGGATGTCGCCTTTATGTTCCTGGATGAAGAGCGTCTTGTCGATTGTTCCCCTTTTGTAGTTGTTGGCGAGGAGGTACTCGGAGAGGCACTCATACTATGCCCTTGGTGCTTGCTTTAACCCATAGAGGGCCTTGTCCAGGAAATACACGTGCTCTGGGTGAGTCAAGTCCTCATAACTTGGGGGCTGCTTCACATACACTTCTTCATTGAGAACACCAATGAGAAAGGCCGTTTTCACGTCCATTTGAAACAGCTTGAAGCCCTTGTGCGAAGAAGGCAATAAGAAGTCGAATGGCCTCTAATCTGGAGATGGAGCATAGGTCTTGTCATAATCGATCCCTTCTTGTTGATTGTATCCTTGTGCTACTAAACGTGCTTTGTTCCTTACCACAACTCTTGAATCATCGAGCTTGTTGCGAAAGACCCGGCGAGTGCCTATGATGGTACGATTGGAGGGCTTAGAACTAGGTGCCAGACTTTATTCCGCTCAAACTCATGAAGCTCTTCTTGCATGGCTTCCACACAATCTGGATCAAGAATGGCTTCTTTGATGTTCTTATGCTCAGTGAGGGAGACAAAGGCATTGAAGGCACAAAGGCTGGTTTCCTCACTTGCTTTATTAAGTGCTTCGGCGATTGTCTCCGGAGGTGCTAGTTGAGCTACACGAGAGCGAGTGTGAATCCCAGAATGGAATGGGATGAGCATGTTCTCTGGAGGATGGGCACCTTGTTGTTGAAAATCTCTAGTGGAAGGCTATGTGTTCTGAATAATGTCTGAATTAGAAGGCCCTTCGTTGTCACTGTCTGAGTCAGGGCCAGAGGGAACTGAGGCTGTATAGGGAAGAACGAGTGTATTTAGGGCTTTAGGAGGAGGGGATCGATCAATATCTGAGAAAGCTTCTAAGAGGGATACTTCTGGGAATATATCGGAGATGTTTGACGAAGAAGAATGGAACGTGCCTTCATCAAACACTACATATATGCTCTCCTCAAAGGTTCTTGTTCGTTGGTTGAACACCTTGTACGCTTTGCTTGCTGGTAAATAACCAAGAAAGATGGCTTCATCACTTCGTGCATCGAACTTACCTAAGTTGTCTTTCCCATTGTTCAGCACGTAGAACTTGCATCCAAATACCCTGAAATGAGATATGCTTGGAGGGTATCCCTTGATCATATCGTATGGAGTCTTGCCTAGTGAGGGGCGTAAAAGAGCTTTGTTGGTGATGTAGCATGCAGTGTTCACCGCTTCATCCCATAGAGAGGGAGTGACTCCACTTTGAAGTAGCATGGTGTGTGCCATCTCTACTAGCGTTCATTTCTTTCTTTCAACCACTCCATTCTATTATGGTGTCCTAGGAGCTGAGAAGTTTTGAGCAATTCCTCTTCCAATGTAGTAGCTCAGCATCTCTCTATTCTCAAATTCAGTTCCATGATCTGATCTTATAGAGCGCACCTTTAGAGGTAGATCATTCTCGAGTGAAGTGACTATCTCAATAAAGCGCGAGAAGACTTGATCCTTGGAGCGCAGGAATAGGGTCCAAGTGAACCTAGAGTAGTCATCAACAATCACAAAAATGTAGCGTGCTCCACCAGGACTTTGAACACGCATTGGCCCACAGAGATCCATATGAAGAAGCTCAAGGGGCTTATTTGTTGTGACATTCTACTTAACTTTGAATGAGATTCTGACTTGTTTTCCCTTGACACAATTAGCACAGTGTTTCATGTTGTCTATCTTGATAAGCGGTAGACCGTGAACTAGCTCTTTTGCACGCAGCTTATGTCGAAGATGAAGATTGAGTTCCCCCTTAGGATGATTTCCCCAATAACATTTCTCACAAGCCACTTCGAGGTAGTGAAGGTCACTTCGTTTGGTCCCTCGTCATAGAGTTGAGCTACGCTTAAGAGGTTGTAGCGAAGGCTCTCCAGAAAGTTCACCATCTGGATCTCTATCTTGTCATTGAGATATACCTTTCCGTGTCCAATGATTTCTCTAGCTCTCTTGTCACCAAATGATACACTTCCACAGTCATGGACTTGAAAACTTCTCAGTCTTTCCTTGTCTCCACTCATGTGACATGAGCAGCCACTATCTATGTACCATTTTCTCTAGCTTCTCAAGTTTCCCTGTAAATAAGTAATCAAACTTTTGGAACCCATTGAAGCTCATCTCTTCTAGGTGGATTAGTTTTTTGATTAGTATGAGGAGAAGTACAACGATTGAGCCTTTGGCCTTTAGATGAGAAGGCAGATCCGAAGTAAGAAGTCTTATTCAAGCTACTCACTTCACATTTAGCGCGAGTAGATGACTTGTATGCCTTTTTACTTAGCGCTTGCTTCTTCTTGCAAGAGTCTATAGTGTGACCGTTGTTACCACAAATCATTCGTTGTACTTCACATAACCATATCTGCCCTTTCCAGGTCTAAAGGGCTTCCTATCCTTAATCTTGGGATCTTTTATGTTTGTGGCATTCCCTTGAGCTTGGCTCACATACATCTTATGAGCCTTTTCCCCATGAAACCAGTGATTTTCATCCCCTAATGGTTGTTCAAGTGCCTTAACTTTTTTCTCAAAGAATTCATTCTTGCTTTTACAAATTCGACGGGCCTTATCTAAGGTCTCAACTTTTTCTCTTAATTCTCTGGTGAGCTTTTCATCAACACTCGAGCACTTGGAGGGATCTAAGTCCTATCCTAATTCAGGTCTAGCTTTCACAAAGACAGTTTGGTTCATAATTTTCTCAATTAACAAATTTAGTTAATTTAGTGATCTTTGTAAGAATTAGCCCTAAGTATCTTTCTACCTTGAGTTCTAGGTCCTTTAACGATCCCCTTGAGGATGCTTACCCTCGCAGCCTTCGCAGGATTTCGTCATCAGACTCAATTCCCTAGATTCTACTAAGGCCTTTTCTTTGTCAGCTAACCTATTGGATAAGTCTAGACATTCACTACGTAGTTCAGTAACTTCCTCTTCATATTCAGTGATTTGGGATTCTAAGGCTTCAGTATCTTCTAGTAGCCCCTTAATCATATTAATAAGGTCTTTCTTTTCAAGCTTGTTTAAGCGATTAGGAAAGGAGGCAGGAGTTTTTACCTCAGAAGTACGTGCCTCTGCATTGGCAATGAGACACTTGCCTTGGAATCCTTCCTGAAGGTTAGCTTCATCATCTTCTTCTCCCCATGCTGAGAAAAGTGCCTTCTTCTTTGTGGCCTCTACCTTTGGGTTGGTGCACATCTTGGCAAGATGTCCCTTTTCCTAGCAGTTATAGCATGTATACTCCTTGATATCACACTTAGCCGATGATGATGCTTCTCCTAGTCCATCTCTCTTCTTGAATCACTTCTTAACCATCTTGGTCATGAGAGCGACTTCTGTATCATCGTCCTCATCTTCTTCACCATCGTTGATGTTCATCTTCTCAAGCACCTTCGTGAGCTTCAGAGTTGTTCAAGTGGCTTCTTTTACTTTTATGCCCTTGAGCAAATCAGCGTTCTCTTGGTCGAAGAACTTGCCAAATATGTCTACAACTAGAAGCTTCTTGCAGTCTGGAGACATGAGTGCGATTCATCGAGTGAGCTTGAACTTATTGCTCATAGCGTAGATAACGGCCAGTGTCTGCTCAGAGGCAACAATGGTTACGCCAGAGGCCGTTAACTTGTTGACCAGAATAGTGAAGCGCGATTGGCAGGCTGACACGCTTTCCCTAGCGAGTTGTTTGAGGGACTGAAACTCCCTTTGAAGCGTGATCTTTCTGGTATCCTTTTGATCTTGGCTCCCTCTGTGTATGGAGATGATAGCTTCCCACATATCTTTGGTTGTTTGTATGCCAATGACCTTGTCAATGTCTGTGCGAGAAAGTCCATACAGAATCAGTTGTCGAGCTTTTTAGTTCTTCTCCATCTTGGCATAGTGCTTTGGTTGCCAATCCTTTATCTCCTTTAGCTTTGGAAGGACTTCGTTTCCAAGCTCTATGATTTTCCTGCATTGGTAGTCTTGGGCTTGGATGAACGTCGTGTGAACTCCATCCACCAATCAAGTTCTCCTTCTCGAAGTTAGTGAGGTTTGTTAAGGGACATGCCAAGGTTGAACTCTGAGTTCTTCATTGCCATATTGGAATTGTATCCTTGTCTGATACCAATTGTGGATCGTGAAGATCTTAGTCTAACTAAATATAGAACTTTTGTGCGGAAATACAAGACTAAGACCAAACAAACACTTTAATTTCAAAACGTTGTTGATTTGATTTCTTGTGAGAATTACAACTACTAGGCGAACAAACAGTTCTTAGTTTCTCTAAACTCTCCTAGCTATTGCCTAAGCTCCAAATCAAGATGAACTCTTTCTCTCTAGTTCGACAACCACGTTTAAAGATAAATGAACTAAGCTATTTATACTATGGCATAACCACCGGGAACTAATTATCTAAAAGCGTGTAAATAGTAATAAATAAACTATTGAATCTAAACTAGCCGAATGTAATGACAAACTAGCTTCAGCTGCTAAGATCTCGAATCTGGTAAATCTCTGACGAATCAAATCTTTCCTTCTTTAGCTCTTGGAAGATTTCTTTCCATATATACGCGCTCGGTCCCCTTGAGTGTCTTCGGTCCACTTGAGAGCGTACTTCTTGTGTAGCGTGTTACTTGTGCAGCTTGATCCTTCACTCTTATTGTTCGGTCCGCTCCAGCGTCCTCGGTTCCCTTACTCCTAGTGAAGCGCCTTGAGCGCTATTCTTCTCGCTGGACTCGCTCTTGTGTCCCCACTTCGACTCGTTGTTTTCCAAGCTTAAACCTCCTGAGTAACTCAAAGGCCTGTCGATTTCCTGCGATATCTCACTCAATACACATATTAGTTCATAAAGGCAGTTTGTTATCATTAAAACTAAGGCATTATCAGTTACAAGAACTAAGTGGCTAGTTCATATAACTAACATAAAGTTTTTATGTTTTTAAAGTTAAATATAAGTTTAAATACAAAGCTAAATATAAGTTTAAATACAAAGTTAAATATAAGTTTAATTCAAACATCGATTTGTTAAATTCAAAATAAAAGATATAGAAAATTTGAGTAAATTATAGTAGACTTAATTTGAGTAAATTATAAGTTTAAATACAAACTGTCTTAAGTTATTATAATTCAAACTATGATTTGTTTAATTCAACATAGTAAACTTAATTTGAAAGGAACATATAAAAGATATAGAAAATTTGAGTAAATTATAGTAGAATTATAACTTTATAACTTTATAACTTTAATTCAAATAAACTTAAATATAAACTTAAATATATAAAATTATAACTTTATAAAGAATATATAAAACTTATAACTTTAAGTTAGAATTCAACATATTTTGTAGTTTGTATCAAGTAAAGTTTATAATATATGTTTATAAAGTTAAATATAAGTTTAAATTCAAAGTTAAATAACTTAAATAATTTTATTTAACTCAACAAAATACATTTATTTAATTCAACAAAATAAATTTATTTAAAGTAAGTTAAAAAATTTAATTAATTAGGTGGAACCGGGGTTCGGAACCGGGGGTTCGGAACCGGAACCGCCGTTCCATGAACCGACGGTTTCGGTTCCATAAAAACAGGAACCAGGACCGGACCCCCCCCCCGGTTCTGGTTCCGGAACCGCCGGTTCACCGGTTCCGGTTCCAAAAATTCCATCTCTAGTTATCAGGAGTGGAAAAAGCGTACAAAATTGAAAAAGAATGCGTGGGGCGTGGGGCTTTCTGCTTCCTCTTACAGTGTTTTACCTTCTTCTTATCCATCCTTGTGTGGCCGCTGTGGTGGTAGGTTTGGGGACATGGCCATTGCCTCGTCGCACCCCACGCCGATGGTTGTTTCTGAAACCCCTCTGGAAGCTCAGGTTATTGTGCAAAACATGATTTTGGCGGATTCGGTGAGTGTCTCCCTTGAGGCTGTACTTGAGACCCCGCCGAATTGTCAGGGCCCCGTTCAGGGCATGGTGGAGCTTGGTGTTCTTGAAAATCCTCTTGGGATTGGTCAGAGAGTGGCGCCTCAGGGAAAATCATATGGAAGGAGGTGACTATGGGTGAAGAAGTGGATAGACTGTGGCTTGATCCGGGGAAAAGTGTAATAAAAACCCTAGGTGGGTGCTAGACGGTGAGGGCGGCCTAGCGCCTAGGCGGATCAATATTATAACACTTATTTTTATATTTTAATATACTTTCCCTTATATGAAAAGCTAAATCGAAATATATTTATTCATATTTTTCGTAGTATTTCATAACTTAACTATGTAATTTTAATATAAGCATATAATATGCTAATTAAAAATCCAAAATTCATAGACTTTATAGTCTTTGTCATAAAGAAGATCTACAAGACCACAACAAGAAAAAATCATACAATTTTTAACACATGTTTTAACGTACGTAATATTACATAATTATTCATAAGTCATAGTCGTAGTCGCAAGCTCCTAGCGAACGTTGGTCGCAGTAAGAGGGAGAGGGACAAGGAGAGCCGAACAAGAGTGAGAGGTGGGACGAGAGGTGAGGTGAGGTAAGAAGCAGCCGGTGGGATGAGAGGTGATGACATGACAAGATGGAGGTGGGAGATAGTAGGGACGACAAAGTTCTTAATTAAGAGGGGTGAGAGACGGAAGCGTGGGACGAACGAGAGCGAGGGATTGATTTTTAATTTTTAACCTAAATAATAACGTACACCCTTTCAAAAAAAAGAACGCATACCCCCGCCTACAAAAAAAAATAACGCCTAAGCGCGCGTAGCCTCCTAGACGGCCGCCTAGGCGGGTGATTTTTTCCCACCGCCTAGCAAAAAAGGACTATCTACTAGTCGGAACGTTAGGGTGCCGCCTAGCATCTAGGTGGGGCCTATGCGCCGCCTAGTCACGTTTTTTAGAACAATGTTCAGGGATCTTCGAGGATAAAGTGCAAATCTCATTCGATGATGGTCCTAGAAGGACTCCGATGGTCTCTTTAAGTCGTGAGATTTTGGAGGTACTTGCGTTGGTGTGGAAGTCCTGTTTGATTTTCAAACCTCTGGGCTAAAAAATCCTTTATGAACATATGGCTAGAAGAATCAAGAACGTTATGAAGATCGAAGGTAGCTTCAAGCTAATTGACCTCTCAAATGGGTACTTCTTATTGAAAGTAAAAGAAGGATTACACAAGCTACTCTCTCCAGGGGGGCCATGGGCGGTATTCAGGCATTACCTTGCAATGAAGCCAGTGGTGGATCTAGGTTTTCTTTAAGGGATTACAAATTTATTTTTAATATAATATAGTATTATAATAACAAATTTTAATATTAATTTAGTAACTACAAAAAATAAAATATATTTATAAGTATAAATATAATCATTTCGTAAAAATATAGTGAAAATTGTTCATTAAATATCAAAAATAAGAGAGATTGGATGAATATGAAAATTGAACTCAAGGCCTTTGTATAGTACAATTAGAATTTACCATCTTAACTAGAGAATTTTATTGTTGTAGAGTGGATTTTTTAAAATATATATCTATTTTTTTTCGTTTTTTCCAGTAAATATAAGTATAGGGATTTAAAAGGGGACACGGGATCCCTAGTACCCTAAATTCGCCACTTAGTGAATCCATATTGTGCTAATTTCAAACAACCCTAGTTTGTATGAGGGTGATTAATTTTCCTATCTTGTTCTATGACGATAACACAATCCTTAATATTGCCTCTAGCATCTGTGAGCCCCTTCATGTGGATCTGAAAACTCTCTTTGCGGAAAGGGAATGCTTTGCACTTGTTTGTATTAATTTGGATCTTGCTATGCCACTGCCGGAATCTATTATCGTTGAGGGTCAAGAATTCAAGATCGAATTTGTGAACATCCATGCAATTTGTAGTTCATGTGGCTTATATGGTCACTTTCAGAATTAGTTCCTCAAAAAAACATGTTGTTGTTGCTGAGAAGAGGGCAGTGGAGAAGCAAACTCCAGGCGATTCTCTGAGCGGTAATTCAGTCAGGGTGAAGGAGAAGGCTGGAAGGAACGCATAGGAAAGATGTGGGTAACTAAGAAAACCACTTTTGAGATTCTGCCGGAATATGTTCTGGCGGTTAATATTGTTGGGGCGGGTCTCGCGGCCTTGTTTTAATCATGATGAGATTTTGTTCATATAAAAAGGTAGAGGCCCATAATTAAAGGCCCAAAGATTTCTCTCATATAAATACCAGAAAGCGGAGTACAAAGAGGACATTAGATTCTACCGTACCAAAACTCTGCCAAAATACAGAGCTAAAACCATCCTTTTGTCCCATTACCCTCAAGCATCTCTTATATATTAATCCCCTCTTTTGAGCTGCTACTGATTTGAGCATCGGAGAGCCAAATCCAGAGGAAGCCCCCCCTCTCCCCTGGGTTTGGTCTTGCATGTACATCCTTGAGGAAGAAGTAAGAACGATCGACGAGCACCCGGTACTCTCGGAAGGTTCAATTGTCTTTACCCTCAACTCAAGAAGGTAGGAGTGTACCTTAGCCTCTCGACGAGACGTGTTGGCCCAACGAGAACTTAGGCTTCAACACTGGCGCCGACCGTGTTTTCTTTCTCACGCACTTAAACAAACCAAGAGTACCGAATGGTAGCCTGAACAACGCGTCGAGCAAACGATGTAACAACAACACACCAGCCAGACGACGTGACACTAGCTCCCGAGAAGGTAACGCCTCGATAGGCGAAAACACTCAACGGAGCCGCAACGTCGCTTTGACTGCAGATATGGCCGAATTTCACAGATATCAACATTTTCTAGAAACAAAGAGATAGCATGAAGGGATGGAACAACGTCTCCATGACGAGAACGTAGAAAGACAGCGTCAGCATGACAATCTCGCACTATCCCTGTTGGACGAAGAAGCTCGGATCGCGAGAGAGCGTGAGTTCGCCCACTTAGAATCCCAGCCTAGACCGAATATTCGAGCGCTCAGCCCGGGCCGTCACTTTGCACCTCCCCAATACCCGAACGACCAACTTGCACGGCCTCATGAACCCTACGCACCCAGGCACCCACCTTACACCCCAATACACCGCCCGATGAGCCTCAACGCACACCTTCACAAATCCACGAGCCCTACATGCCTCCATACATGAAACCCAACTTACACGAGCAGCGACATCTACCCCCGCGACCCCATGAACAATACATACCCGAAACCTTTGCGCCAAACATCTCCGATCCTCCATACAATCCCTACGCCAACTACATGCCTGAGTACCACAGCCACAAACAACACTTGGGGCCACGACCACATGGCCCGTTCCATACTTTACCCGCTCCTTATAACGGCCATCAAATCAGTACAAGGTCAATCTCTCGCAGCGGCACAATCTTCGCAGATCATATCGTCAATACCCCCGTGCGGGACGATTTTAAGTACCCTACCTCGAAGGAATACACATGAACTAAGGACCCTTGGGACCACATCAACCGATACCGATACGCCATGCTGACATGTAACGCTGATGACGCTACCATGTGCAAGGAGTGCCCGAACACGCTTTCCGGGACTGTCCTCTCTTGGATTTTGTCACTCCAAAACGAATCATCCAGAGTTTTGACGACCTGGAGGAGTGATTCATCACCCACATCAGCGCCTCCAAGAAACGCTAGGTGACAATGCTGCAGGACACAGGGGGTCAAACAGAAGGTCGGAGAGACCCCAGAGTCGTATGTACGACGGTTCACTGCCATAGCGCTCGAGGCACACGACTTCACCGAAGATGGTACTCAACAGGCCTTTTTCGGGGGACTACTCGACGACTCTGACTTTAAAGACAGGATGGGTTGTAAGATCAATGACCGGGACGTATACCTCATCTATGACCGAATGCTACAAAAAGCCTACGGCCAAATCGAGTCCGACAAGATCACGGGCCAAAAAACGGGGCCGAGCCCTCGAAGAAGTAGGGGCACACGCAGGGCACTGGTCAAAAGGGGAAAGCACCGTGGGTACCCAAGAGACAGATCGAACAACACTTGAGGGCTCCTGCCCTCCAACCACAAGGCCACCGGGGTCAAAACAACTTCCCGTGCAAAACATGTTGGCCACCTTGCAAGAAACCGTGGGACGAGGACGGAAGCAGGCACCCTAGGGTCGAGAGGTGTGGTGTGCGAGGCATCGAAGGTCACAACCACTTGACTGCCCATTGCCGCAACATTTTCCGTGAGGCCCAGGCAGAGGAAAGGCGTATCATGGTAGCTCGCCGGGCTCAGGGCCGAGCAGATAACCAAACTACCCCCACCTGCCCCACAGCCGCCCAAATTCCCTCGACAAGACGGTTTTGTGGGGACGATCACGGGGCGCCACGAACCTCGACTCCCTAGTAGACAAGAACAGAGACAAGTCTCCAACGCGCCCCTTCCACCAGGAAGGCCAATGATGCTCATAGCTGAATCCACACATAACCCATACCACTTGTGCTTCTGTGAGGCGGATGTAGTCGAGTGGGCCAGTAAGAAGGAAGGCCCACTCATCGTCCACATTCAAATTGGGGACCAAGGTTGTCAAACGTGTCATGGTTGACACAAGTAGTGCCACAAACATCATATATTGGGAGGCTTATCAGAAGCTTGGGCTCGACGCTTCCAGACTCCGGCCGACAAAAGCGAACCTCGTCGGCTTCACTGGAGACTCAATAAAGTCAGAGACGATTGACATGATTTTGGGGGACGAAGATGGCCCTCGACAAAGCTGCCCCGATGACTTTTTAGTCATCCCGTTGGCTTCCTCATACAACGCCATCTTGGGACGCGATTGCTTGACACGCTTCGAGGTTGTCGTATCTATAAGCCACTTTTTCCTCAAATTTCCAACACCAACCGACACGGGCATCGCAAGAGGTAACCAGGAGGAAAGCGAGACTTGCTACATTCAGGAAGAG
>NW_027365839.1:0-91200 GCF_046119375.1 Phyllobates terribilis | reverse complement strand
GGAGCTGGCATCTCACTCTCTTTGAATCTTCTTTATCATGCTAAGAGGAGCAGGAAAAAGCAAAAAATTTCAGAATTGCACCTTGCAATGCGGAGAAATTACTGTTTGTGCATTTACAATATTCATTGATTTTTGCCATTGAAAAACATCCAGAAATGATTGAAGCTACTGACTGAATGAAAGGAGCTGGCATCTCACTCTCTTTGAATCTTGTTTAACATGCTAAGAGGAGCAGGAAAAAGCAAAAAATTTCAGAATTGCACCTTGCAATGCGGAGAAATTACTGTTTGTGCATTTACAATATTCATTGATTTTTGCCATTGAAAAACATCATGTTATTCATATACCAGAAATGATTGAAGCTACTGACTGAATGAAAGGAGCTGGCATCTCACTCTCTTTGAATCTTCTTTATCATGCTAAGAGGAGCAGGAAAAAGCAAAAAATTTCAGAATTGCACCTTGCAATGCGGAGAAATTACTGTTTGTGCATTTACAATATTCAATGATTTTTGCCATTGAAAAACGTCCAGAAATGATTGAAGCTACTGACTGAATGAAAGGTGCTGGCATCTCACTCTCTTTGAATCTTCTTTATCATGCTAAGAGGAGCAGGAAAAAGCAAAAAATTTCAGAATTGCACCTTGCAAGGCGGAGAAATTACTGTTTGTGCATTTACAATATTCATTGATTTTTGCCATTGAAAAACATCATGCTATTCATATACCAGAAATGTTTGAAGCTACTGACTGAATGAAACGAGCTGGCATCTCACTCTCTTTGAATCTTCTTTATCATGCTAAGAGGAGCAGGAAAAAGCAAAAAATTTCAGAATTGCACCTTGCAATGCGGAGAAATTACTGTTTGTGCATTTACAATATTCATTGATTTTTGCCATTGAAAAACGTCCAGAAATGATTGAAGCTACTGACTGAATGAAAGGAGCTGGCATCTCACTCTCTTTGAATCTTGTTTATCATGCTAAGAGGAGCAGGAAAAAGCAAAAAATTTCAGAATTGCACCTTGCAATGCAGAGAAATTACTGTTTGTGCATTTACAATATTCATTGATTTTTGCCATTGAAAAACATCATGTTATTCATATACCAGAAATGATTGAAGCTACTGACTGAATGAAAGGAGCTGGCATCTCACTCTCTTTGAATCTTCTTTATCATGCCAAGAGGAGCAGGAAAAAGCAAAAAATTTCAGAATTGCACCTTGCAATGCGGAGAAATTACTGTTTGTGCATTTACAATATTCAATGATTTTTGCCATTGAAAAACGTCCAGAAATGATTGAAGCTACTGACTGAATGAAAGGAGCTGGCATCTCACTCTCTTTGAATCTTCTTTATCATGCTAAGAGGAGCAGGAAAAAGCAAAAAATTTCAGAATTGCACCTTCCAATGCGGAGAAATTACTGTTTGTGCATTTACAATATTCATTGATTTTTGCCATTGAAAAACATCATGTTATTCATATACCAGAAATGTTTGAAGCTACTGACTGAATGAAAGGAGCTGGCATCTCACTCTCTTTGAATCTTCTTTATCATGCTAAGAGGAGCAGGAAAAAGCAAAAAATTTCAGAATTGCACCTTGCAATGCGGAGAAATTACTGTTTGTGCATTTACAATATTCATTGATTTTTGCCATTGAAAAACATCATGTTATTCATATACCAGAAATGTTTGAAGCTACTAACTGAATGAAAGGAGCTGGCATCTCACTCTCTTTGAATCTTCTTTATCATGCTAAGAGGAGCAGGAAAAAGCAAAAAATTTCAGAATTGCACCTTGCAATGCGGAGAAATTACTGTTTGTGCATTTACAATATTCATTGATTTTTGCCATTGAAAAACGTCCAGAAATGATTGAAGCTACTGACTGAATGAAAGGAGCTGGCATCTCACTCTCTTTGAATCTTGTTTATCATGCTAAGAGGAGCAGGAAAAAGCAAAAAATTTCAGAATTGCACCTTGCAATGCGGAGAAATTACTGTTTGTGCATTTACAATATTCATTGATTTTTGCCATTGAAAAACATCATGTTATTCATATACCAGAAATGTTTGAAGCTACTGACTGAATGAAAGGAGCTGGCATCTCACTCTCTTTGAATCTTCTTTATCATGCTAAGAGGAGCAGGAAAAAGCAAAAAATTTCAGAATTGCACCTTGCAATGCGGAGAAATTACTGTTTGTGCATTTACAATATTCATTGATTTTTGCCATTGAAAAACATCCAGAAATGATTGAAGCTACTGACTGAATGAAAGGAGCTGGCATCTCACTCTCTTTGAATCTTGTTTATCATGCTAAGAGGAGCAGGAAAAAGCAAAAAATTTCAGAATTGCACCTTGCAATGCGGAGAAATTACTGTTTGTGCATTTACAATATTCATTGATTTTTGCCATTGAAAAACATCATGTTATTCATATACCAGAAATGATTGAAGCTACTGACTGAATGAAAGGAGCTGGCATCTCACTCTCTTTGAATCTTCTTTATCATGCTAAGAGGAGCAGGAAAAAGCAAAAAATTTCAGAATTGCACCTTGCAATGCGGAGAAATTACTGTTTGTGCATTTACAATATTCAATGATTTTTGCCATTGAAAAACGTCCAGAAATGATTGAAGCTACTGACTGAATGAAAGGAGCTGGCATCTCACTCTCTTTGAATCTTCTTTATCATGCTAAGAGGAGCAGGAAAAAGCAAAAAATTTCAGAATTACACCTTGCAAGGCGGAGAAATTACTGTTTGTGCATTTACAATATTCATTGATTTTTGCCATTGAAAAACATCATGCTATTCATATACCAGAAATGTTTGAAGCTACTGACTGAATGAAAGGAGCTGGCATCTCACTCTCTTTGAATCTTCTTTATCATGCTAAGAGGAGCAGGAAAAAGCAAAAAATTTCAGAATTGCACCTTGCAATGCGGAGAAATTACTGTTTGTGCATTTACAATATTCATTGATTTTTGCCATTGAAAAACGTCCAGAAATGATTGAAGCTACTGACTGAATGAAAGGAGCTGGCATCTCACTCTCTTTGAATCTTGTTTATCATGCTAAGAGGAGCAGGAAAAAGCAAAAAATTTCAGAATTGCACCTTGCAATGCGGAGAAATTACTGTTTGTGCATTTACAATATTCATTGATTTTTGCCATTGAAAAACGTCCAGAAATGATTGAAGCTACTGACTGAATGAAAGGAGCTGGCATCTCACTCTCTTTGAATCTTCTTTATCATGCTAAGAGGAGCAGGAAAAAGCAAAAAATTTCAGAATTGCACCTTGCAATGCGGAGAAATTACTGTTTGTGCATTTACAATATTCATTGATTTTTGCCATTGAAAAACGTCCAGAAATGATTGAAGCTACTGACTGAATGAAAGGAGCTGGCATCTCACTCTCTTTGAATCTTGTTTATCATGCTAAGAGGAGCAGGAAAAAGCAAAAAATTTCAGAATTGCACCTTGCAATGCGGAGAAATTACTGTTTGTGCATTTACAATATTCATTGATTTTTGCCATTGAAAAACGTCCAGAAATGATTGAAGCTACTGACTGAATGAAAGGAGCTGGCATCTCACTCTCTTTGAATCTTCTTTATCATGCTAAGAGGAGCAGGAAAAAGCAAAAAATTTCAGAATTGCACCTTGCAATGCGGAGAAATTACTGTTTGTGCATTTACAATATTCATTGATTTTTGCCATTGAAAAACATCATGTTATTCATATACCAGAAATGTTTGAAGCTACTAACTGAATGAAAGGAGCTGGCATCTCACTCTCTTTGAATCTTCTTTATCATGCTAAGAGGAGCAGGAAAAAGCAAAAAATTTCAGAATTGCACCTTGCAATGCGGAGAAATTACTGTTTGTGCATTTACAATATTCATTGATTTTTGCCATTGAAAAACATCCAGAAATGATTGAAGCTACTGACTGAATGAAAGGAGCTGGCATCTCACTCTCTTTGAATCTTGTTTATCATGCTAAGAGGAGCAGGAAAAAGCAAAAAATTTCAGAATTGCACCTTGCAATGCGGAGAAATTACTGTTTGTGCATTTACAATATTCATTGATTTTTGCCATTGAAAAACATCATGTTATTCATATACCAGAAATGATTGAAGCTACTGACTGAATGAAAGGAGCTGGCATCTCACTCTCTTTGAATCTTCTTTATCATGCTAAGAGGAGCAGGAAAAAGCAAAAAATTTCAGAATTGCACCTTGCAATGCGGAGAAATTACTGTTTGTGCATTTACAATATTCAATGATTTTTGCCATTGAAAAACGTCCAGAAATGATTGAAGCTACTGACTGAATGAAAGGAGCTGGCATCTCACTCTCTTTGAATCTTCTTTATCATGCTAAGAGGAGCAGGAAAAAGCAAAAAATTTCAGAATTGCACCTTGCAAGGCGGAGAAATTACTGTTTGTGCATTTACAATATTCATTGATTTTTGCCATTGAAAAACATCATGCTATTCATATACCAGAAATGTTTGAAGCTATTGACTGAATGAAACGAGCTGGCATCTCACTCTCTTTGAATCTTCTTTATCATGCTAAGAGGAGCAGGAAAAAGCAAAAAATTTCAGAATTGCACCTTGCAATGCGGAGAAATTACTGTTTGTGCATTTACAATATTCATTGATTTTTGCCATTGAAAAACGTCCAGAAATGATTGAAGCTACTGACTGAATGAAAGGAGCTGGCATCTCACTCTCTTTGAATCTTGTTTATCATGCTAAGAGGAGCAGGAAAAAGCAAAAAATTTCAGAATTGCACCTTGCAATGCAGAGAAATTACTGTTTGTGCATTTACAATATTCATTGATTTTTGCCATTGAAAAACATCATGTTATTCATATACCAGAAATGATTGAAGCTACTGACTGAATGAAAGGAGCTGGCATCTCACTCTCTTTGAATCTTCTTTATCATGCTAAGAGGAGCAGGAAAAAGCAAAAAATTTCAGAATTGCACCTTGCAATGCGGAGAAATTACTGTTTGTGCATTTACAATATTCAATGATTTTTGCCATTGAAAAACGTCCAGAAATGATTGAAGCTACTGACTGAATGAAAGGAGCTGGCATCTCACTCTCTTTGAATCTTCTTTATCATGCTAAGAGGAGCAGGAAAAAGCAAAAAATTTCAGAATTGCACCTTCCAATGCGGAGAAATTACTGTTTGTGCATTTACAATATTCATTGATTTTTGCCATTGAAAAACATCATGTTATTCATATACCAGAAATGTTTGAAGCTACTGACTGAATGAAAGGAGCTGGCATCTCACTCTCTTTGAATCTTCTTTATCATGCTAAGAGGAGCAGGAAAAAGCAAAAAATTTCAGAATTGCACCTTGCAATGCGGAGAAATTACTGTTTGTGCATTTACAATATTCATTGATTTTTGCCATTGAAAAACATCATGTTATTCATATACCAGAAATGTTTGAAGCTACTAACTGAATGAAAGGAGCTGGCATCTCACTCTCTTTGAATCTTCTTTATCATGCTAAGAGGAGCAGGAAAAAGCAAAAAATTTCAGAATTGCACCTTGCAATGCGGAGAAATTACTGTTTGTGCATTTACAATATTCATTGATTTTTGCCATTGAAAAACGTCCAGAAATGATTGAAGCTACTGACTGAATGAAAGGAGCTGGCATCTCACTCTCTTTGAATCTTGTTTATCATGCTAAGAGGAGCAGGAAAAAGCAAAAAATTTCAGAATTGCACCTTGCAATGCGGAGAAATTACTGTTTGTGCATTTACAATATTCATTGATTTTTGCCATTGAAAAACATCATGTTATTCATATACCAGAAATGTTTGAAGCTACTGACTGAATGAAAGGAGCTGGCATCTCACTCTCTTTGAATCTTCTTTATCATGCTAAGAGGAGCAGGAAAAAGCAAAAAATTTCAGAATTGCACCTTGCAATGCGGAGAAATTACTGTTTGTGCATTTACAATATTCATTGATTTTTGCCATTGAAAAACATCCAGAAATGATTGAAGCTACTGACTGAATGAAAGGAGCTGGCATCTCACTCTCTTTGAATCTTGTTTATCATGCTAAGAGGAGCAGGAAAAAGCAAAAAATTTCAGAATTGCACCTTGCAATGCGGAGAAATTACTGTTTGTGCATTTACAATATTCATTGATTTTTGCCATTGAAAAACATCATGTTATTCATATACCAGAAATGATTGAAGCTACTGACTGAATGAAAGGAGCTGGCATCTCACTCTCTTTGAATCTTCTTTATCATGCTAAGAGGAGCAGGAAAAAGCAAAAAATTTCAGAATTGCACCTTGCAATGCGGAGAAATTACTGTTTGTGCATTTACAATATTCAATGATTTTTGCCATTGAAAAACGTCCAGAAATGATTGAAGCTACTGACTGAATGAAAGGAGCTGGCATCTCACTCTCTTTGAATCTTCTTTATCATGCTAAGAGGAGCAGGAAAAAGCAAAAAATTTCAGAATTGCACCTTGCAATGCGGAGAAATTACTGTTTGTGCATTTACAATATTCATTGATTTTTGCCATTGAAAAACATCATGTTATTCATATACCAGAAATGTTTGAAGCTACTAACTGAATGAAAGGAGCTGGCATCTCACTCTCTTTGAATCTTCTTTATCATGCTAAGAGGAGCAGGAAAAAGCAAAAAATTTCAGAATTGCACCTTGCAATGCGGAGAAATTACTGTTTGTGCATTTACAATATTCATTGATTTTTGCCATTGAAAAACGTCCAGAAATGATTGAAGCTACTGACTGAATGAAAGGAGCTGGCATCTCACTCTCTTTGAATCTTGTTTATCATGCTAAGGGGAGCAGGAAAAAGCAAAAAATTTCAGAATTGCACCTTGCAATGCGGAGAAATTACTGTTTGTGCATTTACAATATTCATTGATTTTTGCCATTGAAAAACATCATGTTATTCATATACCAGAAATGTTTGAAGCTACTGACTGAATGAAAGGAGCTGGCATCTCACTCTCTTTGAATCTTCTTTATCATGCTAAGAGGAGCAGGAAAAAGCAAAAAATTTCAGAATTGCACCTTGCAATGCGGAGAAATTACTGTTTGTGCATTTACAATATTCATTGATTTTTGCCATTGAAAAACATCCAGAAATGATTGAAGCTACTGACTGAATGAAAGGAGCTGGCATCTCACTCTCTTTGAATCTTGTTTAACATGCTAAGAGGAGCAGGAAAAAGCAAAAAATTTCAGAATTGCACCTTGCAATGCGGAGAAATTACTGTTTGTGCATTTACAATATTCATTGATTTTTGCCATTGAAAAACATCATGTTATTCATATACCAGAAATGATTGAAGCTACTGACTGAATGAAAGGAGCTGGCATCTCACTCTCTTTGAATCTTCTTTATCATGCTAAGAGGAGCAGGAAAAAGCAAAAAATTTCAGAATTGCACCTTGCAATGCGGAGAAATTACTGTTTGTGCATTTACAATATTCAATGATTTTTGCCATTGAAAAACGTCCAGAAATGATTGAAGCTACTGACTGAATGAAAGGTGCTGGCATCTCACTCTCTTTGAATCTTCTTTATCATGCTAAGAGGAGCAGGAAAAAGCAAAAAATTTCAGAATTGCACCTTGCAAGGCGGAGAAATTACTGTTTGTGCATTTACAATATTCATTGATTTTTGCCATTGAAAAACATCATGCTATTCATATACCAGAAATGTTTGAAGCTACTGACTGAATGAAACGAGCTGGCATCTCACTCTCTTTGAATCTTCTTTATCATGCTAAGAGGAGCAGGAAAAAGCAAAAAATTTCAGAATTGCACCTTGCAATGCGGAGAAATTACTGTTTGTGCATTTACAATATTCATTGATTTTTGCCATTGAAAAACGTCCAGAAATGATTGAAGCTACTGACTGAATGAAAGGAGCTGGCATCTCACTCTCTTTGAATCTTGTTTATCATGCTAAGAGGAGCAGGAAAAAGCAAAAAATTTCAGAATTGCACCTTGCAATGCAGAGAAATTACTGTTTGTGCATTTACAATATTCATTGATTTTTGCCATTGAAAAACATCATGTTATTCATATACCAGAAATGATTGAAGCTACTGACTGAATGAAAGGAGCTGGCATCTCACTCTCTTTGAATCTTCTTTATCATGCCAAGAGGAGCAGGAAAAAGCAAAAAATTTCAGAATTGCACCTTGCAATGCGGAGAAATTACTGTTTGTGCATTTACAATATTCAATGATTTTTGCCATTGAAAAACGTCCAGAAATGATTGAAGCTACTGACTGAATGAAAGGAGCTGGCATCTCACTCTCTTTGAATCTTCTTTATCATGCTAAGAGGAGCAGGAAAAAGCAAAAAATTTCAGAATTGCACCTTCCAATGCGGAGAAATTACTGTTTGTGCATTTACAATATTCATTGATTTTTGCCATTGAAAAACATCATGTTATTCATATACCAGAAATGTTTGAAGCTACTGACTGAATGAAAGGAGCTGGCATCTCACTCTCTTTGAATCTTCTTTATCATGCTAAGAGGAGCAGGAAAAAGCAAAAAATTTCAGAATTGCACCTTGCAATGCGGAGAAATTACTGTTTGTGCATTTACAATATTCATTGATTTTTGCCATTGAAAAACATCATGTTATTCATATACCAGAAATGTTTGAAGCTACTAACTGAATGAAAGGAGCTGGCATCTCACTCTCTTTGAATCTTCTTTATCATGCTAAGAGGAGCAGGAAAAAGCAAAAAATTTCAGAATTGCACCTTGCAATGCGGAGAAATTACTGTTTGTGCATTTACAATATTCATTGATTTTTGCCATTGAAAAACGTCCAGAAATGATTGAAGCTACTGACTGAATGAAAGGAGCTGGCATCTCACTCTCTTTGAATCTTGTTTATCATGCTAAGAGGAGCAGGAAAAAGCAAAAAATTTCAGAATTGCACCTTGCAATGCGGAGAAATTACTGTTTGTGCATTTACAATATTCATTGATTTTTGCCATTGAAAAACATCATGTTATTCATATACCAGAAATGTTTGAAGCTACTGACTGAATGAAAGGAGCTGGCATCTCACTCTCTTTGAATCTTCTTTATCATGCTAAGAGGAGCAGGAAAAAGCAAAAAATTTCAGAATTGCACCTTGCAATGCGGAGAAATTACTGTTTGTGCATTTACAATATTCATTGATTTTTGCCATTGAAAAACATCCAGAAATGATTGAAGCTACTGACTGAATGAAAGGAGCTGGCATCTCACTCTCTTTGAATCTTGTTTATCATGCTAAGAGGAGCAGGAAAAAGCAAAAAATTTCAGAATTGCACCTTGCAATGCGGAGAAATTACTGTTTGTGCATTTACAATATTCATTGATTTTTGCCATTGAAAAACATCATGTTATTCATATACCAGAAATGATTGAAGCTACTGACTGAATGAAAGGAGCTGGCATCTCACTCTCTTTGAATCTTCTTTATCATGCTAAGAGGAGCAGGAAAAAGCAAAAAATTTCAGAATTGCACCTTGCAATGCGGAGAAATTACTGTTTGTGCATTTACAATATTCAATGATTTTTGCCATTGAAAAACGTCCAGAAATGATTGAAGCTACTGACTGAATGAAAGGAGCTGGCATCTCACTCTCTTTGAATCTTCTTTATAATGCTAAGAGGAGCAGGAAAAAGCAAAAAATTTCAGAATTGCACCTTGCAAGGCGGAGAAATTACTGTTTGTGCATTTACAATATTCATTGATTTTTGCCATTGAAAAACATCATGCTATTCATATACCAGAAATGTTTGAAGCTACTGACTGAATGAAAGGAGCTGGCATCTCACTCTCTTTGAATCTTCTTTATCATGCTAAGAGGAGCAGGAAAAAGCAAAAAATTTCAGAATTGCACCTTGCAATGCGGAGAAATTACTGTTTGTGCATTTACAATATTCATTGATTTTTGCCATTGAAAAACGTCCAGAAATGATTGAAGCTACTGACTGAATGAAAGGAGCTGGCATCTCACTCTCTTTGAATCTTGTTTATCATGCTAAGAGGAGCAGGAAAAAGCAAAAAATTTCAGAATTGCACCTTGCAATGCGGAGAAATTACTGTTTGTGCATTTACAATATTCATTGATTTTTGCCATTGAAAAACGTCCAGAAATGATTGAAGCTACTGACTGAATGAAAGGAGCTGGCATCTCACTCTCTTTGAATCTTCTTTATCATGCTAAGAGGAGCAGGAAAAAGCAAAAAATTTCAGAATTGCACCTTGCAATGCGGAGAAATTACTGTTTGTGCATTTACAATATTCATTGATTTTTGCCATTGAAAAACGTCCAGAAATGATTGAAGCTACTGACTGAATGAAAGGAGCTGGCATCTCACTCTCTTTGAATCTTGTTTATCATGCTAAGAGGAGCAGGAAAAAGCAAAAAATTTCAGAATTGCACCTTGCAATGCGGAGAAATTACTGTTTGTGCATTTACAATATTCATTGATTTTTGCCATTGAAAAACGTCCAGAAATGATTGAAGCTACTGACTGAATGAAAGGAGCTGGCATCTCACTCTCTTTGAATCTTCTTTATCATGCTAAGAGGAGCAGGAAAAAGCAAAAAATTTCAGAATTGCACCTTGCAATGCGGAGAAATTACTGTTTGTGCATTTACAATATTCATTGATTTTTGCCATTGAAAAACATCATGTTATTCATATACCAGAAATGTTTGAAGCTACTAACTGAATGAAAGGAGCTGGCATCTCACTCTCTTTGAATCTTCTTTATCATGCTAAGAGGAGCTGGAAAAAGCAAAAAATTTCAGAATTGCACCTTGCAATGCGGAGAAATTACTGTTTGTGCATTTACAATATTCATTGATTTTTGCCATTGAAAAACGTCCAGAAATGATTGAAGCTACTGACTGAATGAAAGGAGCTGGCATCTCACTCTCTTTGAATCTTGTTTATCATGCTAAGAGGAGCAGGAAAAAGCAAAAAATTTCAGAATTGCACCTTGCAATGCGGAGAAATTACTGTTTGTGCATTTACAATATTCATTGATTTTTGCCATTGAAAAACATCATGTTATTCATATACCAGAAATGTTTGAAGCTACTGACTGAATGAAAGGAGCTGGCATCTCACTCTCTTTGAATCTTCTTTATCATGCTAAGAGGAGCAGGAAAAAGCAAAAAATTTCAGAATTGCACCTTGCAATGCGGAGAAATTACTGTTTGTGCATTTACAATATTCATTGATTTTTGCCATTGAAAAACATCCAGAAATGATTGAAGCTACTGACTGAATGAAAGGAGCTGGCATCTCACTCTCTTTGAATCTTGTTTATCATGCTAAGAGGAGCAGGAAAAAGCAAAAAATTTTAGAATTGCACCTTGCAATGCGGAGAAATTACTGTTTGTGCATTTACAATATTCATTGATTTTTGCCATTGAAAAACATCATGTTATTCATATACCAGAAATGATTGAAGCTACTGACTGAATGAAAGGAGCTGGCATCTCACTCTCTTTGAATCTTCTTTATCATGCTAAGAGGAGCAGGAAAAAGCAAAAAATTTCAGAATTGCACCTTGCAATGCGGAGAAATTACTGTTTGTGCATTTACAATATTCAATGATTTTTGCCATTGAAAAACGTCCAGAAATGATTGAAGCTACTGACTGAATGAAAGGAGCTGGCATCTCACTCTCTTTGAATCTTCTTTATCATGCTAAGAGGAGCAGGAAAAAGCAAAAAATTTCAGAATTGCACCTTGCAAGGCGGAGAAATTACTGTTTGTGCATTTACAATATTCATTGATTTTTGCCATTGAAAAACATCATGCTATTCATATACCAGAAATGTTTGAAGCTACTGACTGAATAAAAGGAGCTGGCATCTCACTCTCTTTGAATCTTCTTTATCATGCTAAGAGGAACAGGAAAAAGCAAAAAATTTCAGAATTGCACCTTGCAATGCGGAGAAATTACTGTTTGTGCATTTACAATATTCATTGATTTTTGCCATTGAAAAACGTCCAGAAATGATTGAAGCTACTGACTGAATGAAAGGAGCTGGCATCTCACTCTCTTTGAATCTTGTTTATCATGCTAAGAGGAGCAGGAAAAAGCAAAAAATTTCAGAATTGCACCTTGCAATGCGGAGAAATTACTGTTTGTGCATTTACAATATTCATTGATTTTTGCCATTGAAAAACGTCCAGAAATGATTGAAGCTACTGACTGAATGAAAGGAGCTGGCATCTCACTCTCTTTGAATCTTCTTTATCATGCTAAGAGGAGCAGGAAAAAGCAAAAAATTTCAGAATTGCACCTTGCAATGCGGAGAAATTACTGTTTGTGCATTTACAATATTCATTGATTTTTGCCATTGAAAAACGTCCAGAAATGATTGAAGCTACTGACTGAATGAAAGGAGCTGGCATCTCACTCTCTTTGAATCTTGTTTATCATGCTAAGAGGAGCAGGAAAAAGCAAAAAATTTCAGAATTGCACCTTGCAATGCGGAGAAATTACTGTTTGTGCATTTACAATATTCATTGATTTTTGCCATTGAAAAACGTCCAGAAATGATTGAAGCTACTGACTGAATGAAAGGAGCTGGCATCTCACTCTCTTTGAATCTTCTTTATCATGCTAAGAGGAGCAGGAAAAAGCAAAAAATTTCAGAATTGCACCTTGCAATGCGGAGAAATTACTGTTTGTGCATTTACAATATTCATTGATTTTTGCCATTGAAAAACATCATGTTATTCATATACCAGAAATGTTTGAAGCTACTAACTGAATGAAAGGAGCTGGCATCTCACTCTCTTTGAATCTTCTTTATCATGCTAAGAGGAGCAGGAAAAAGCAAAAAATTTCAGAATTGCACCTTGCAATGCGGAGAAATTACTGTTTGTGCATTTACAATATTCATTGATTTTTGCCATTGAAAAACGTCCAGAAATGATTGAAGCTACTGACTGAATGAAAGGAGCTGGCATCTCACTCTCTTTGAATCTTGTTTATCATGCTAAGAGGAGCAGGAAAAAGCAAAAAATTTCAGAATTGCACCTTGCAATGCGGAGAAATTACTGTTTGTGCATTTACAATATTCATTGATTTTTGCCATTGAAAAACATCATGTTATTCATATACCAGAAATGTTTGAAGCTACTGACTGAATGAAAGGAGCTGGCATCTCACTCTCTTTGAATCTTCTTTATCATGCTAAGAGGAGCAGGAAAAAGCAAAAAATTTCAGAATTGCACCTTGCAATGCGGAGAAATTACTGTTTGTGCATTTACAATATTCATTGATTTTTGCCATTGAAAAACATCCAGAAATGATTGAAGCTACTGACTGAATGAAAGGAGCTGGCATCTCACTCTCTTTGAATCTTGTTTATCATGCTAAGAGGAGCAGGAAAAAGCAAAAAATTTTAGAATTGCACCTTGCAATGCGGAGAAATTACTGTTTGTGCATTTACAATATTCATTGATTTTTGCCATTGAAAAACATCATGTTATTCATATACCAGAAATGATTGAAGCTACTGACTGAATGAAAGGAGCTGGCATCTCACTCTCTTTGAATCTTCTTTATCATGCTAAGAGGAGCAGGAAAAAGCAAAAAATTTCAGAATTGCACCTTGCAATGCGGAGAAATTACTGTTTGTGCATTTACAATATTCAATGATTTTTGCCATTGAAAAACGTCCAGAAATGATTGAAGCTACTGACTGAATGAAAGGAGCTGGCATCTCACTCTCTTTGAATCTTCTTTATCATGCTAAGAGGAGCAGGAAAAAGCAAAAAATTTCAGAATTGCACCTTGCAAGGCGGAGAAATTACTGTTTGTGCATTTACAATATTCATTGATTTTTGCCATTGAAAAACATCATGCTATTCATATACCAGAAATGTTTGAAGCTACTGACTGAATGAAAGGAGCTGGCATCTCACTCTCTTTGAATCTTCTTTATCATGCTAAGAGGAGCAGGAAAAAGCAAAAAATTTCAGAATTGCACCTTGCAATGCGGAGAAATTACTGTTTGTGCATTTACAATATTCATTGATTTTTGCCATTGAAAAACGTCCAGAAATGATTGAAGCTACTGACTGAATGAAAGGAGCTGGCATCTCACTCTCTTTGAATCTTGTTTATCATGCTAAGAGGAGCAGGAAAAAGCAAAAAATTTCAGAATTGCACCTTGCAATGCGGAGAAATTACTGTTTGTGCATTTACAATATTCATTGATTTTTGCCATTGAAAAACATCATGTTATTCATATACCAGAAATGATTGAAGCTACTGACTGAATGAAAGGAGCTGGCATCTCACTCTCTTTGAATCTTCTTTATCATGCTAAGAGGAGCAGGAAAAAGCAAAAAATTTCAGAATTGCACCTTGCAATGCGGAGAAATTACTGTTTGTGCATTTACAATATTCAATGATTTTTGCCATTGAAAAACGTCCAGAAATGATTGAAGCTACTGACTGAATGAAAGGAGCTGGCATCTCACTCTCTTTGAATCTTCTTTATCATGCTAAGAGGAGCAGGAAAAAGCAAAAAATTTCAGAATTGCACCTTCCAATGCGGAGAAATTACTGTTTGTGCATTTACAATATTCATTGATTTTTGCCATTGAAAAATATCATGTTATTCATATACCAGAAATGTTTGAAGCTACTGACTGAATGAAAGGAGCTGGCATCTCACTCTCTTTGAATCTTCTTTATCATGCTAAGAGGAGCAGGAAAAAGCAAAAAATTTCAGAATTGCACCTTGCAATGCGGAGAAATTACTGTTTGTGCATTTACAATATTCATTGATTTTTGCCATTGAAAAACATCATGTTATTCATATACCAGAAATGTTTGAAGCTACTAACTGAATGAAAGGAGCTGGCATCTCACTCTCTTTGAATCTTCTTTATCATGCTAAGAGGAGCAGGAAAAAGCAAAAAATTTCAGAATTGCACCTTGCAATGCGGAGAAATTACTGTTTGTGCATTTACAATATTCATTGATTTTTGCCATTGAAAAACGTCCAGAAATGATTGAAGCTACTGACTGAATGAAAGGAGCTGGCATCTCACTCTCTTTGAATCTTGTTTATCATGCTAAGAGGAGCAGGAAAAAGCAAAAAATTTCAGAATTGCACCTTGCAATGCGGAGAAATTACTGTTTGTGCATTTACAATATTCATTGATTTTTGCCATTGAAAAACATCATGTTATTCATATACCAGAAATGTTTGAAGCTACTGACTGAATGAAAGGAGCTGGCATCTCACTCTCTTTGAATCTTCTTTATCATGCTAAGAGGAGCAGGAAAAAGCAAAAAATTTCAGAATTGCACCTTGCAATGCGGAGAAATTACTGTTTGTGCATTTACAATATTCATTGATTTTTGCCATTGAAAAACATCCAGAAATGATTGAAGCTACTGACTGAATGAAAGGAGCTGGCATCTCACTCTCTTTGAATCTTGTTTATCATGCTAAGAGGAGCAGGAAAAAGCAAAAAATTTCAGAATTGCACCTTGCAATGCGGAGAAATTACTGTTTGTGCATTTACAATATTCATTGATTTTTGCCATTGAAAAACATCATGTTATTCATATACCAGAAATGATTGAAGCTACTGACTGAATGAAAGGAGCTGGCATCTCACTCTCTTTGAATCTTCTTTATCATGCTAAGAGGAGCAGGAAAAAGCAAAAAATTTCAGAATTGCACCTTGCAATGCGGAGAAATTACTGTTTGTGCATTTACAATATTCAATGATTTTTGCCATTGAAAAATGTCCAGAAATGATTGAAGCTACTGACTGAATGAAAGGAGCTGGCATCTCACTCTCTTTGAATCTTCTTTATCATGCTAAGAGGAGCAGGAAAAAGCAAAAAATTTCAGAATTGCACCTTGCAAGGCGGAGAAATTACTGTTTGTGCATTTACAATATTCATTGATTTTTGCCATTGAAAAACATCATGCTATTCATATACCAGAAATGTTTGAAGCTACTGACTGAATGAAAGGAGCTGGCATCTCACTCTCTTTGAATCTTCTTTATCATGCTAAGAGGAGCAGGAAAAAGCAAAAAATTTCAGAATTGCACCTTGCAATGCGGAGAAATTACTGTTTGTGCATTTACAATATTCATTGATTTTTGCCATTGAAAAACGTCCAGAAATGATTGAAGCTACTGACTGAATGAAAGGAGCTGGCATCTCACTCTCTTTGAATCTTCTTTATCATGCTAAGAGGAGCAGGAAAAAGCAAAAAATTTCAGAATTGCACCTTGCAATGCGGAGAAATTACTGTTTGTGCATTTACAATATTCATTGATTTTTGCCATTGAAAAACGTCCAGAAATGATTGAAGCTACTGACTGAATGAAAGGAGCTGGCATCTCACTCTCTTTGAATCTTGTTTATCATGCTAAGAGGAGCAGGAAAAAGCAAAAAATTTCAGAATTGCACCTTGCAATGCGGAGAAATTACTGTTTGTGCATTTACAATATTCATTGATTTTTGCCATTGAAAAACGTCCAGAAATGATTGAAGCTACTGACTGAATGAAAGGAGCTGGCATCTCACTCTCTTTGAATCTTCTTTATCATTTTAAGAGGAGCAGGAAAAAGCAAAAAATTTCAGAATTGCACCTTGCAATGCGGAGAAATTACTGTTTGTGCATTTACAATATTCATTGATTTTTGCCATTGAAAAACATCATGTTATTCATATACCAGAAATGTTTGAAGCTACTAACTGAATGAAAGGAGCTGGCATCTCACTCTCTTTGAATCTTCTTTATCATGCTAAGAGGAGCAGGAAAAAGCAAAAAATTTCAGAATTGCACCATGCAATGCGGAGAAATTACTGTTTGTGCATTTACAATATTCATTGATTTTTGCCATTGAAAAACGTCCAGAAATGATTGAAGCTACTGACTGAATGAAAGGAGCTGGCATCTCACTCTCTTTGAATCTTGTTTATCATGCTAAGAGGAGCAGGAAAAAGCAAAAAATTTCAGAATTGCACCTTGCAATGCGGAGAAATTACTGTTTGTGCATTTAAATATTCATTGATTTTTGCCATTGAAAAACATCATGTTATTCATATACCAGAAATGTTTGAAGATACTGACTGAATGAAAGGAGCTGGCATCTTACTCTCTTTGAATCTTCTTTATCATGCTAAGAGGAGCAGGAAAAAGCAAAAAATTTCAGAATTGCACCTTGCAATGCGGAGAAATTACTGTTTGTGCATTTACAATATTCATTGATTTTTGCCATTGAAAAACATCCAGAAATGATTGAAGCTACTGACTGAATGAAAGGAGCTGGCATCTCACTCTCTTTGAATCTTGTTTATCATGCTAAGAGGAGCAGGAAAAAGCAAAAAATTTCAGAATTGCACCTTGCAATGCGGAGAAATTACTGTTTGTGCATTTACAATATTCATTGATTTTTGCCATTGAAAAACATCATGTTATTCATATACCAGAAATGATTGAAGCTACTGACTGAATGAAAGGAGCTGGCATCTCACTCTCTTTGAATCTTCTTTATCATGCTAAGAGGAGCAGGAAAAAGCAAAAAATTTCAGAATTGCACCTTGCAATGCGGAGAAATTACTGTTTGTGCATTTACAATATTCAATGATTTTTGCCATTGAAAAACGTCCAGAAATGATTGAAGCTACTGACTGAATGAAAGGAGCTGGCATCTCACTCTCTTTGAATCTTCTTTATCATGCTAAGAGGAGCAGGAAAAAGCAAAAAATTTCAGAATTGCACCTTGCAAGGCGGAGAAATTACTGTTTGTGCATTTACAATATTCATTGATTTTTGCCATTGAAAAACATCATGCTATTCATATACCAGAAATGTTTGAAGCTACTGACTGAATGAAAGGAGCTGGCATCTCACTCTCTTTGAATCTTCTTTATCATGCTAAGAGGAGCAGGAAAAAGCAAAAAATTTCAGAATTGCACCTTGCAATGCGGAGAAATTACTGTTTGTGCATTTACAATATTCATTGATTTTTGCCATTGAAAAACGTCCAGAAATGATTGAAGCTACTGACTGAATGAAAGGAGCTGGCATCTCACTCTCTTTGAATCTTGTTTATCATGCTAAGAGGAGCAGGAAAAAGCAAAAAATTTCAGAATTGCACCTTGCAATGCGGAGAAATTACTGTTTGTGCATTTACAATATTCATTGATTTTTGCCATTGAAAAACATCATGTTATTCATATACCAGAAATGATTGAAGCTACTGACTGAATGAAAGGAGCTGGCATCTCACTCTCTTTGAATCTTCTTTATCATGCTAAGAGGAGCAGGAAAAAGCAAAAAATTTCAGAATTGCACCTTGCAATGCGGAGAAATTACTGTTTGTGCATTTACAATATTCAATGATTTTTGCCATTGAAAAACGTCCAGAAATGATTGAAGCTACTGACTGAATGAAAGGAGCTGGCATCTCACTCTCTTTGAATCTTCTTTATCATGCTAAGAGGAGCAGGAAAAAGCAAAAAATTTCAGAATTGCACCTTCCAATGCGGAGAAATTACTGTTTGTGCATTTACAATATTCATTGATTTTTGCCATTGAAAAACATCATGTTATTCATATACCAGAAATGTTTGAAGCTACTGACTCAATGAAAGGAGCTGGCATCTCACTCTCTTTGAATCTTCTTTATCATGCTAAGAGGAGCAGGAAAAAGCAAAAAATTTCAGAATTGCACCTTGCAATGCGGAGAAATTACTGTTTGTGCATTTACAATATTCATTGATTTTTGCCATTGAAAAACATCATGTTATTCATATACCAGAAATGTTTGAAGCTACTAACTGAATGAAAGGAGCTGGCATCTCACTCTCTTTGAATCTTCTTTATCATGCTAAGAGGAGCAGGAAAAAGCAAAAAATTTCAGAATTGCACCTTGCAATGCGGAGAAATTACTGTTTGTGCATTTACAATATTCATTGATTTTTGCCATTGAAAAACGTCCAGAAATGATTGAAGCTACTGACTGAATGAAAGGAGCTGGCATCTCACTCTCTTTGAATCTTGTTTATCATGCTAAGAGGAGCAGGAAAAAGCAAAAAATTTCAGAATTGAACCTTGCAATGCGGAGAAATTACTGTTTGTGCATTTACAATATTCATTGATTTTTGCCATTGAAAAACATCATGTTATTCATATACCAGAAATGTTTGAAGCTACTGACTGAATGAAAGGAGCTGGCATCTCACTCTCTTTGAATCTTCTTTATCATGCTAAGAGGAGCAGGAAAAAGCAAAAAATTTCAGAATTGCACCTTGCAATGCGGAGAAATTACTGTTTGTGCATTTACAATATTCATTGATTTTTGCCATTGAAAAACATCCAGAAATGATTGAAGCTACTGACTGAATGAAAGGAGCTGGCATCTCACTCTCTTTGAATCTTGTTTATCATGCTAAGAGGAGCAGGAAAAAGCAAAAAATTTCAGAATTGCACCTTGCTATGCGGAGAAATTACTGTTTGTGCATTTACAATATTCATTGATTTTTGCCATTGAAAAACATCATGTTATTCATATACCAGAAATGATTGAAGCTACTGACTGAATGAAAGGAGCTGGCATCTCACTCTCTTTGAATCTTCTTTATCATGCTAAGAGGAGCAGGAAAAAGGAAAAATTTCAGAATTGCACCTTGCAATGCGGAGAAATTACTGTTTGTGCATTTACAATATTCAATGATTTTTGCCATTGAAAAACGTCCAGAAATGATTGAAGCTACTGACTGAATGAAAGGAGCTGGCATCTCACTCTCTTTGAATCTTCTTTATCATGCTAAGAGGAGCAGGAAAAAGCAAAAAATTTCAGAATTGCACCTTGCAAGGCGGAGAAATTACTGTTTGTGCATTTACAATATTCATTGATTTTTGCCATTGAAAAACATCATGCTATTCATATACCAGAAATGTTTGAAGCTACTGACTGAATGAAAGGAGCTGGCATCTCACTCTCTTTGAATCTTCTTTATCATGCTAAGAGGAGCAGGAAAAAGCAAAAAATTTCAGAATTGCACCTTGCAATGCGGAGAAATTACTGTTTGTGCATTTACAATATTCATTGATTTTTGCCATTGAAAAACGTCCAGAAATGATTGAAGCTACTGACTGAATGAAAGGAGCTGGCATCTCACTCTCTTTGAATCTTGTTTATCATGCTAAGAGGAGCAGGAAAAAGCAAAAAATTTCAGAATTGCACCTTGCAATGCGGAGAAATTACTGTTTGTGCATTTACAATATTCATTGATTTTTGCCATTGAAAAACATCATGTTATTCATATACCAGAAATGTTTGAAGCTACTGACTGAATGAAAGGAGCTGGCATCTCACTCTCTTTGAATCTTCTTTATCATGCTAAGAGGAGCAGGAAAAAGCAAAAAATTTCAGAATTGCACCTTGCAATGCGGAGAAATTACTGTTTGTGCATTTACAATATTCAATGATTTTTGCCATTGAAAAACGTCCAGAAATGATTGAAGCTACTGACTGAATGAAAGGAGCTGGCATCTCACTCTCTTTGAATCTTCTTTATCATGCTAAGAGGAGCAGGAAAAAGCAAAAAATTTCAGAATTGCACCTTCCAATGCGGAGAAATTACTGTTTGTGCATTTACAATATTCATTGATTTTTGCCATTGAAAAACATCATGTTATTCATATACCAGAAATGTTTGAAGCTACTGACTGAATGAAAGGAGCTGGCATCTCACTCTCTTTGAATCTTCTTTATCATGCTAAGAGGAGCAGGAAAAAGCAAAAAATTTCAGAATTGCACCTTGCAATGCGGAGAAATTACTGTTTGTGCATTTACAATATTCATTGATTTTTGCCATTGAAAAACGTCCAGAAATGATTGAAGCTACTGACTGAATGAAAGGAGCTGGCATCTCACTCTCTTTGAATCTTCTTTATCATGCTAAGAGGAGCAGGAAAAAGCAAAAAATTTCAGAATTGCACCTTGCAATGCGGAGAAATTACTGTTTGTGCATTTACAATATTCATTGATTTTTGCCATTGAAAAACATCATGTTATTCATATACCAGAAATGTTTGAAGCTACTGACTGAATGAAAGGAGCTGGCATCTCACTCTCTTTGAATCTTCTTTATTATGCTAAGAGGAGCAGGAAAAAGCAAAAAATTTCAGAATTGCACCTTGCAATGCGGAGAAATTACTGTTTGTGCATTTACAATATTCATTGATTTTTGCCATTGAAAAACATCATGTTATTCATATACCAGAAATGATTGAAGCTACTGACTGAATGAAAGGAGCTGGCATCTCACTCTCTTTGAATCTTCTTTATCATGCTAAGAGGAGCAGGAAAAAGCAAAAAATTTCAGAATTGCACCTTGCAATGCGGAGAAATTACTGTTTGTGCATTTACAATATTCAATGATTTTTGCCATTGAAAAACGTCCAGAAATGATTGAAGCTACTGACTGAATGAAAGGAGCTGGCATCTCACTCTCTTTGAATCTTCTTTATCATGCTAAGAGGAGCAGGAAAAAGCAAAAAATTTCAGAATTGCACCTTGCAAGGCGGAGAAATTACTGTTTGTGCATTTACAATATTCATTGATTTTTGCCATTGAAAAACATCATGCTATTCATATACCAGAAATGTTTGAAGCTACTGACTGAATGAAAGGAGCTGGCATCTCACTCTCTTTGAATCTTCTTTATCATGCTAAGAGGAGCAGGAAAAAGCAAAAAATTTCAGAATTGCACCTTGCAATGCGGAGAAATTACTGTTTGTGCATTTACAATATTCATTGATTTTTGCCATTGAAAAACGTCCAGAAATGATTGAAGCTACTGACTGAATGAAAGGAGCTGGCATCTCACTCTCTTTGAATCTTGTTTATCATGCTAAGAGGAGCAGGAAAAAGCAAAAAATTTCAGAATTGCACCTTGCAATGCGGAGAAATTACTGTTTGTGCATTTACAATATTCATTGATTTTTGCCATTGAAAAACATCATGTTATTCATATACCAGAAATGTTTGAAGCTACTGACTGAATGAAAGGAGCTGGCATCTCACTCTCTTTGAATCTTCTTTATCATGCTAAGAGGAGCAGGAAAAAGCAAAAAATTTCAGAATTGCACCTTGCAATGCGGAGAAATTACTGTTTGTGCATTTACAATATTCAATGATTTTTGCCATTGAAAAACGTCCAGAAATGATTGAAGCTACTGACTGAATGAAAGGAGCTGGCATCTCACTCTCTTTGAATCTTCTTTATCATGCTAAGAGGAGCAGGAAAAAGCAAAAAATTTCAGAATTGCACCTTCCAATGCGGAGAAATTACTGTTTGTGCATTTACAATATTCATTGATTTTTGCCATTGAAAAACATCATGTTATTCATATACCAGAAATGTTTGAAGCTACTGACTGAATGAAAGGAGCTGGCATCTCACTCTCTTTGAATCTTCTTTATCATGCTAAGAGGAGCAGGAAAAAGCAAAAAATTTCAGAATTGCACCTTGCAATGCGGAGAAATTACTGTTTGTGCATTTACAATATTCATTGATTTTTGCCATTGAAAAACGTCCAGAAATGATTGAAGCTACTGACTGAATGAAAGGAGCTGGCATCTCACTCTCTTTGAATCTTCTTTATCATGCTAAGAGGAGCAGGAAAAAGCAAAAAATTTCAGAATTGCACCTTGCAATGCGGAGAAATTACTGTTTGTGCATTTACAATATTCATTGATTTTTGCCATTGAAAAACATCATGTTATTCATATACCAGAAATGTTTGAAGCTACTGACTGAATGAAAGGAGCTGGCATCTCACTCTCTTTGAATCTTCTTTATTATGCTAAGAGGAGCAGGAAAAAGCAAAAAATTTCAGAATTGCACCTTGCAATGCGGAGAAATTACTGTTTGTGCATTTACAATATTCATTGATTTTTGCCATTGAAAAACATCATGTTATTCATATACCAGAAATGATTGAAGCTACTGACTGAATGAAAGGAGCTGGCATCTCACTCTCTTTGAGTCTTCTTTATCATGCTAAGAGGAGCACAAAAAAGCAAAAAATTTCAGAATTGCACCTTGCAATGCGGAGAAATTACTGTTTGTGCATTTACAATATTCATTGATTTTTGCCATTGAAAAACGTCCAGAAATGATTGAAGCTACTGACTGAATGAAAGGAGCTGGCATCTCACTCTCTTTGAATCTTGTTTATCATGCTAAGAGGAGCAGGAAAAAGCAAAAAATTTCAGAATTGCACCTTGCAATGCGGAGAAATTACTGTTTGTGCATTTACAATATTCATTGATTTTTGCCATTGAAAAATGTCCAGAAATGATTGAAGCTACTGACTGAATGAAAGGAGCTGGCATCTCACTCTCTTTGAATCTTCTTTATCATGCTAAGAGGAGCAGGAAAAAGCAAAAAATTTCAGAATTGCACCTTGCAATGCGGAGAAATTACTGTTTGTGCATTTACAATATTCATTGATTTTTGCCATTGAAAAACATCATGTTATTCATATACCAGAAATGTTTGAAGCTACTGACTGAATGAAAGGAGCTGGCATCTCACTCTCTTTGAATCTTCTTTATCATGCTAAGAGGAGCAGGAAAAAGCAAAAAATTTCAGAATTGCACCTTGCAATGCGGAGAAATTACTGTTTGTGCATTTACAATATTCATTGATTTTTGCCATTGAAAAACATCCAGAAATGATTGAAGCTACTGACTGAATGAAAGGAGCTCTCATCTCACTCTGAATCTTGTTTATCATGCTAAGAGGAGCAGGAAAAAGCAATAAAATTCAGAATTGCACCTTGCAATGCGGAGAAATTACTGTTTGTGCATTTACAATATTCATTGATTTTTGCCATTGAAAAACGTCCAGAAATGATTGAAGCTACTGACTGAATGAAAGGAGCTGGCATCTCACTCTCTTTGAATCTTCTTTATCATGCTAAGAGGAGCAGGAAAAAGCAAAAAATTTCAGAATTGCACCTTGCAATGCGGAGAAATTACTGTTTGTGCATTTACAATATTCATTGATTTTTGCCATTGAAAAACATCATGTTATTCATATACCAGAAATGATTGAAGCTACTGACTGAATGAAAGGAGCTGGCATCTCACTCTCTTTGAATCTTCTTTATCATGCTAAGAGGAGCACAAAAAAGCAAAAAATTTCAGAATTGCACCTTGCAATGCGGAGAAATTACTGTTTGTGCATTTACAATATTCATTGATTTTTGCCATTGAAAAACGTCCAGAAATGATTGAAGCTACTGACTGAATGAAAGGAGCTGGCATCTCACTCTCTTTGAATCTTGTTTATCATGCTAAGAGGAGCAGGAAAAAGCAAAAAATTTCAGAATTGCACCTTGCAATGCGGAGAAATTACTGTTTGTGCATTTACAATATTCATTGATTTTTGCCATTGAAAAACGTCCAGAAATGATTGAAGCTACTGACTGAATGAAAGGAGCTGGCATCTCACTCTCTTTGAATCTTCTTTATCATGCTAAGAGGAGCAGGAAAAAGCAAAAAATTTCAGAATTGCACCTTGCAATGCGGAGAAATTACTGTTTGTGCATTTACAATATTCATTGATTTTTGCCATTGAAAAACATCCAGAAATGATTGAAGCTACTGACTGAATGAAAGGAGCTCTCATCTCACTCTCTTTGAATCTTGTTTATCATGCTAAGAGGAGCAGGAAAAAGCAATAAAATTCAGAATTGCACCTTGCAATGCGGAGAAATTACTGTTTGTGCATTTACAATATTCATTGATTTTTGCCATTGAAAAACGTCCAGAAATGATTGAAGCTACTGACTGAATGAAAGGAGCTGGCATCTCACTCTCTTTGAATCTTCTTTATCATGCTAAGAGGAGCAGGAAAAAGCAAAAAATTTCAGAATTGCACCTTGCAATGCGGAGAAATTACTGTTTGTGCATTTACAATATTCATTGATTTTTGCCATTGAAAAACATCATGTTATTCATATACCAGAAATGATTGAAGCTACTGACTGAATGAAAGGAGCTGGCATCTCACTCTCTTTGAATCTTCTTTATCATGCTAAGAGGAGCAGGAAAAAGCAAAAAATTTCAGAATTGCACCTTGCAATGCGGAGAAATTACTGTTTGTGCATTTACAATATTCATTGATTTTTGCCATTGAAAAACGTCCAGAAATGATTGAAGCTACTGACTGAATGAAAGGAGCTGACATCTCACTCTCTTTGAATCTTGTTTATCATGCTAAGAGGAGCAGGAAAAAGCAAAAAATTTCAGAATTGCACCTTGCAATGCGGAGAAATTACTGTTTGTGCATTTACAATATTCATTGATTTTTGCCATTGAAAAACGTCCAGAAATGATTGAAGCTACTGACTGAATGAAAGGAGCTGGCATCTCACTCTCTTTGAATCTTCTTTATCATGCTAAGAGGAGCAGGAAAAAGCAAAAAATTTCAGAATTGCACCTTGCAATGCGGAGGAATTACTGTTTGTGCATTTACAATATTCATTGATTTTTGCCATTGAAAAACATCGTTATTCATATACCAGAAATGATTGAAGCTACTGACTGAATGAAAGGAGCTGGCATCTCACTCTCTTTGAATCTTCTTTATCATGCTAAGAGGAGCAGGAAAAAGCAAAAAATTTCAGAATTGCACCTTGCAATGCGGAGAAAATACTGTTTGTGCATTTACAATATTCAATGATTTTTGCCATTGAAAAACGTCCAGAAATGATTGAAGCTACTGACTGAATGAAAGGAGCTGGCATCTCACTCTCTTTGAATCTTGTTTATCATGCTAAGAGGAGCAGGAAAAAGCAAAAAATTTCAGAATTGCACCTTGCAATGCGGAGAAATTACTGTTTGTGCATTTACAATATTCATTGATTTTTGCCATTGAAAAACATCATGTTATTCATATACCAGAAATGATTGAAGCTACTGACTGAATGAAAGGAGCTGGCATCTCACTCTCTTTGAATCTTCTTTATCATGCTAAGAGGAGCAGGAAAAAGCAAAAAATTTCAGAATTGCACCTTGCAATGCGGAGAAATTACTGTTTGTGCATTTACAATATTCAATGATTTTTGCCATTGAAAAACGTCCAGAAATGATTGAAGCTACTGACTGAATGAAAGGAGCTGGCATCTCACTCTCTTTGAATCTTCTTTATCATGCTAAGAGGAGCAGGAAAAAGCAAAAAATTTCAGAATTGCACCTTGCAATGCGGAGAAATTACTGTTTGTGCATTTACAATATTCATTGATTTTTGCCATTGAAAAACGTCCAGAAATGATTGAAGCTACTGACTGAATGAAAGGAGCTGGCATCTCACTCTCTTTGAATCTTGTTTATCATGCTAAGAGGAGCAGGAAAAAGCAAAAAATTTCAGAATTGCACCTTGCAATGCGGAGAAATTACTGTTTGTGCATTTACAATATTCATTGATTTTTGCCATTGAAAAACGTCCTGAAATGATTGAAGCTACTGACTGAATGAAAGGAGCTGGCATCTCACTCTCTTTGAATCTTCTTTATCATGCTAAGAGGAGCAGGAAAAAGCAAAAAATTTCAGAATTGCACCTTGCAATGCGGAGAAATTACTGTTTGTGCATTTACAATATTCATTGATTTTTGCCATTGAAAAACGTCCAGAAATGATTGAAGCTACTGACTGAATGAAAGGAGCTGGCATCTCACTCTTTGAATCTTCTTTATCATGCTAAGAGGAGCAGGAAAAAGCAAAAAATTTCAGAATTGCACCTTGCAATGCGGAGAAATTACTGTTTGTGCATTTACAATGTTCATTGATTTTTGCCATTGAAAAACATCATGTTATTCATATACCAGAAATGATTGAAGCTACTGACTGAATGAAAGGAGCTGGCATCTCACTCTCTTTGAATCTTCTTTATCATGCTAAGAGGAGCAGGAAAAAGCAAAAAATTTCAGAATTGCACCTTGCAATGCGGAGAAATTACTGTTTGTGCATTTACAATATTCAATGATTTTTGCCATTGAAAAACGTCCAGAAATGATTGAAGCTACTGACTGAATGAAAGGAGCTGGCATCTCACTCTCTTTGAATCTTCTTTATCATGCTAAGAGGAGCAGGAAAAAGCAAAAAATTTCAGAATTGCACCTTGCAATGCGGAGAAATTACTGTTTGTGCATTTACAATATTCATTGATTTTTGCCATTGAAAAACGTCCAGAAATGATTGAAGCTACTGACTGAATGAAAGGAGCTGACATCTCACTCTCTTTGAATCTTGTTTATCATGCTAAGAGGAGCAGGAAAAAGCAAAAAATTTCAGAATTGCACCTTGCAATGCGGAGAAATTACTGTTTGTGCATTTACAATATTCATTGATTTTTGCCATTGAAAAACGTCCAGAAATGATTGAAGCTACTGACTGAATGAAAGGAGCTGGCATCTCACTCTCTTTGAATCTTCTTTATCATGCTAAGAGGAGCAGGAAAAAGCAAAAAATTTCAGAATTGCACCTTGCAATGCGGAGGAATTACTGTTTGTGCATTTACAATATTCATTGATTTTTGCCATTGAAAAACATCGTTATTCATATACCAGAAATGATTGAAGCTACTGACTGAATGAAAGGAGCTGGCATCTCACTCTCTTTGAATCTTCTTTATCATGCTAAGAGGAGCAGGAAAAAGCAAAAAATTTCAGAATTGCACCTTGCAATGCGGAGAAAATACTGTTTGTGCATTTACAATATTCAATGATTTTTGCCATTGAAAAACGTCCAGAAATGATTGAAGCTACTGACTGAATGAAAGGAGCTGGCATCTCACTCTCTTTGAATCTTGTTTATCATGCTAAGAGGAGCAGGAAAAAGCAAAAAATTTCAGAATTGCACCTTGCAATGCGGAGAAATTACTGTTTGTGCATTTACAATATTCATTGATTTTTGCCATTGAAAAACATCATGTTATTCATATACCAGAAATGATTGAAGCTACTGACTGAATGAAAGGAGCTGGCATCTCACTCTCTTTGAATCTTCTTTATCATGCTAAGAGGAGCAGGAAAAAGCAAAAAATTTCAGAATTGCACCTTGCAATGCGGAGAAATTACTGTTTGTGCATTTACAATATTCAATGATTTTTGCCATTGAAAAACGTCCAGAAATGATTGAAGCTACTGACTGAATGAAAGGAGCTGGCATCTCACTCTCTTTGAATCTTCTTTATCATGCTAAGAGGAGCAGGAAAAAGCAAAAAATTTCAGAATTGCACCTTGCAATGCGGAGAAATTACTGTTTGTGCATTTACAATATTCATTGATTTTTGCCATTGAAAAACGTCCAGAAATGATTGAAGCTACTGACTGAATGAAAGGAGCTGGCATCTCACTCTCTTTGAATCTTGTTTATCATGCTAAGAGGAGCAGGAAAAAGCAAAAAATTTCAGAATTGCACCTTGCAATGCGGAGAAATTACTGTTTGTGCATTTACAATATTCATTGATTTTTGCCATTGAAAAACGTCCTGAAATGATTGAAGCTACTGACTGAATGAAAGGAGCTGGCATCTCACTCTCTTTGAATCTTCTTTATCATGCTAAGAGGAGCAGGAAAAAGCAAAAAATTTCAGAATTGCACCTTGCAATGCGGAGAAATTACTGTTTGTGCATTTACAATATTCATTGATTTTTGCCATTGAAAAACGTCCAGAAATGATTGAAGCTACTGACTGAATGAAAGGAGCTGGCATCTCACTCTTTGAATCTTCTTTATCATGCTAAGAGGAGCAGGAAAAAGCAAAAAATTTCAGAATTGCACCTTGCAATGCGGAGAAATTACTGTTTGTGCATTTACAATGTTCATTGATTTTTGCCATTGAAAAACATCATGTTATTCATATACCAGAAATGATTGAAGCTACTGACTGAATGAAAGGAGCTGGCATCTCACTCTCTTTGAATCTTCTTTATCATGCTAAGAGGAGCAGGAAAAAGCAAAAAATTTCAGAATTGCACCTTGCAATGCGGAGAAATTACTGTTTGTGCATTTACAATATTCAATGATTTTTGCCATTGAAAAACGTCCAGAAATGATTGAAGCTACTGACTGAATGAAAGGAGCTGGCATCTCACTCTCTTTGAATCTTCTTTATCATGCTAAGAGGAGCAGGAAAAAGCAAAAAATTTCAGAATTGCACCTTGCAATGCGGAGAAATTACTGTTTGTGCATTTACAATATTCATTGATTTTTGCCATTGAAAAACATCATGTTATTCATATACCAGAAATGATTGAAGCTACTGACTGAATGAAAGGAGCTGGCATCTCACTCTCTTTGAATCTTCTTTATCATGCTAAGAGGAGCAGGAAAAAGCAAAAAATTTCAGAATTGCACCTTGCAATGCGGAGAAATTACTGTTTGTGCATTTACAATATTCAATGATTTTTGCTATTGAAAAACGTCCAGAAATGTTTGAAGCTACTGACTGAATGAAAGGAGCTGGCATCTCACTCTCTTTGAATCTTCTTTATCATGCTAAGAGGAGCAGGAAAAAGCAAAAAATTTCAGAATTGCACCTTGCAATGCGGAGAAATTACTGTTTGTGCATTTACAATATTCATTGATTTGTGCCATTGAAAAACATCATGTTATTCATATACCAGAAATGATTGAAGCTACTGACTGAATGAAAGGAGCTGGCATCTCACTCTCTTTGAATCTTCTTTATCATGCTAAGAGGAGCAGGAAAAAGCAAAAAATTTCAGAATTGCACCTTGCAATGCGGAGAAATTACTGTTTGTGCATTTACAATATTCAATGATTTTTGCCATTGAAAAACGTCCAGAAATGATTGAAGCTACTGACTGAATGAAAGGAGCTGGCATCTCACTCTCTTTGAATCTTCTTTATCATGCTAAGAGGAGCAGGAAAAAGCAAAAAATTTCAGAATTGCACCTTGCAATGCGGAGAAATTACTGTTTGTGCATTTACAATATTCATTGATTTTTGCCATTGAAAAACGTCCAGAAATGATTGAAGCTACTGACTGAATGAAAGGAGCTGGCATCTCACTCTCTTTGAATCTTGTTTATCATGCTAAGAGGAGCAGGAAAAAGCAAAAAATTTCAGAATTGCACCTTGCAATGCGGAGAAATTACTGTTTGTGCATTTACAATATTCATTGATTTTTGCCATTGAAAAACGTTCAGAAATGATTGAAGCTACTGACTGAATGAAAGGAGCTGGCATCTCACTCTCTGTGAATCTTCTTTATCATGCTAAGAGGAGCAGGAAAAAGCAAAAAATTTCAGAATTGCACCTTGCAATGCGGAGAAATTACTGTTTGTGCATTTACAATATTCATTGATTTTTGCCATTGAAAAACATCATGTTATTCATATACCAGAAATGTTTGAAGCTACTGACTGAATGAAAGGAGCTGGCATCTCACTCTCTTTGAATCTTCTTTATCATGCTAAGAGGAGCAGGAAAAAGCAAAAAATTTCAGAATTGCACCTTGCAATGCGGAGAAATTACTGTTTGTGCATTTACAATATTCATTGATTTTTGCCATTGAAAAACGTCCAGAAATGATTGAAGCTACTGACTGAATGAAAGGAGCTGGCATCTCACTCTCTTTGAATCTTCTTTATCATGCTAAGAGGAGCAGGAAAAAGCAAAAAATTTCAGAATTGCACCTTGCAATGCGGAGAAATTACTGTTTGTGCATTTACAATATTCATTGATTTTTGCCATTGAAAAACCATGTTATTCATATACCAGAAATGTTTGAAGCTACTGACTGAATGAAAGGAGCTGGCATCTCACTCTCTTTGAATCTTCTTTATCATGCTAAGAGGAGCAGGAAAAAGCAAAAAATTTCAGAATTGCACCTTGCAATGCGGAGAAATTACTGTTTGTGCATTTACAATATTCATTGATTTTTGCCATTGAAAAACGTCCAGAAATGATTGAAGCTACTGACTGAATGAAAGGAGCTGGCATCTCACTCTCTTTGAATCTTGTTTATCATGCTAAGAGGAGCAGGAAAAAGCAAAAAATTTCAGAATTGCACCTTGCAATGCGGAGAAATTACTGTTTGTGCATTTACAATATTCATTGATTTTTGCCATTGAAAAACGTCCTGAAATGATTGAAGCTACTGACTGAATGAAAGGAGCTGGCATCTCACTCTCTTTGAATCTTCTTTATCATGCTAAGAGGAGCAGGAAAAAGCAAAAAATTTCAGAATTGCACCTTGCAATGCGGAGAAATTACTGTTTGTGCATTTACAATATTCATTGATTTTTGCCATTGAAAAACGTCCAGAAATGATTGAAGCTACTGACTGAATGAAAGGAGCTGGCATCTCACTCTCTTTGAATCTTCTTTATCATGCTAAGAGGAGCAGGAAAAAGCAAAAAATTTCAGGATTGCACCTTGCAATGCGGAGAAATTACTGTTTGTGCATTTACAATATTCATTGATTTTTGCCATTGAAAAACATCATGTTATTCATATACCAGAAATGATTGAAGCTACTGACTGAATGAAAGGAGCTGGCATCTCACTCTCTTTGAATCTTCTTTATCATGCTAAGAGGAGCAGGAAAAAGCAAAAAATTTCAGAATTGCACCTTGCAATGCGGAGAAATTACTGTTTGTGCATTTACAATATTCATTGATTTTTGCCATTGAAAAACGTCCAGAAATGATTGAAGCTACTGACTGAATGAAAGGAGCTGGCATCTCACTCTCTTTGAATCTTCTTTATCATGCTAAGAGGAGCAGGAAAAAGCAAAAAATTTCAGAATTGCACCTTGCAATGCGGAGAAATTACTGTTTGTGCATTTACAATATTCATTGATTTTTGCCATTGAAAAACCATGTTATTCATATACCAGAAATGTTTGAAGCTACTGACTGAATGAAAGGAGCTGGCATCTCACTCTCTTTGAATCTTCTTTATCATGCTAAGAGGAGCAGGAAAAAGCAAAAAATTTCAGAATTGCACCTTGCAATGCGGAGAAATTACTGTTTGTGCATTTACAATATTCATTGATTTTTGCCATTGAAAAACGTCCAGAAATGATTGAAGCTACTGACTGAATGAAAGGAGCTGGCATCTCACTCTCTTTGAATCTTGTTTATCATGCTAAGAGGAGCAGGAAAAAGCAAAAAATTTCAGAATTGCACCTTGCAATGCGGAGAAATTACTGTTTGTGCATTTACAATATTCATTGATTTTTGCCATTGAAAAATGTCCTGAAATGATTGAAGCTACTGACTGAATGAAAGGAGCTGGCATCTCACTCTCTTTGAATCTTCTTTATCATGCTAAGAGGAGCAGGAAAAAGCAAAAAATTTCAGAATTGCACCTTGCAATGCGGAGAAATTACTGTTTGTGCATTTACAATATTCATTGATTTTTGCCATTGAAAAACGTCCAGAAATGATTGAAGCTACTGACTGAATGAAAGGAGCTGGCATCTCACTCTCTTTGAATCTTCTTTATCATGCTAAGAGGAGCAGGAAAAAGCAAAAAATTTCAGAATTGCACCTTGCAATGCGGAGAAATTACTGTTTGTGCATTTACAATATTCATTGATTTTTGCCATTGAAAAACATCATGTTATTCATATACCAGAAATGATTGAAGCTACTGACTGAATGAAAGGAGCTGGCATCTCACTCTCTTTGAATCTTCTTTATCATGCTAAGAGGAGCAGGAAAAAGCAAAAAATTTCAGAATTGCACCTTGCAATGCGGAGAAATTACTGTTTGTGCATTTACAATATTCAATGATTTTTGCCATTGAAAAACGTCCAGAAATGATTGAAGCTACTGACTGAATGAAAGGAGCTGACATCTCACTCTCTTTGAATCTTGTTTATCATGCTAAGAGGAGCAGGAAAAAGCAAAAAATTTCAGAATTGCACCTTGCAATGCGGAGAAATTACTGTTTGTGCATTTACAATATTCATTGATTTTTGCCATTGAAAAACGTCCAGAAATGATTGAAGCTACTGACTGAATGAAAGGAGCTGGCATCTCACTCTCTTTGAATCTTCTTTATCATGCTAAGAGGAGCAGGAAAAAGCAAAAAATTTCAGAATTGCACCTTGCAATGCGGAGGAATTACTGTTTGTGCATTTACAATATTCATTGATTTTTGCCATTGAAAAACATCGTTATTCATATACCAGAAATGATTGAAGCTACTGACTGAATGAAAGGAGCTGGCATCTCACTCTCTTTGAATCTTCTTTATCATGCTAAGAGGAGCAGGAAAAAGCAAAAAATTTCAGAATTGCACCTTGCAATGCGGAGAAAATACTGTTTGTGCATTTACAATATTCAATGATTTTTGCCATTGAAAAACGTCCAGAAATGATTGAAGCTACTGACTGAATGAAAGGAGCTGGCATCTCACTCTCTTTGAATCTTGTTTATCATGCTAAGAGGAGCAGGAAAAAGCAAAAAATTTCAGAATTGCACCTTGCAATGCGGAGAAATTACTGTTTGTGCATTTACAATATTCATTGATTTTTGCCATTGAAAAACATCATGTTATTCATATACCAGAAATGATTGAAGCTACTGACTGAATGAAAGGAGCTGGCATCTCACTCTCTGAATCTTCTTTATCATGCTAAGAGGAGCAGGAAAAAGCAAAAAATTTCAGAATTGCACCATGCAATGCGGAGAAATTACTGTTTGTGCATTTACAATATTCAATGATTTTTGCCATTGAAAAACGTCCAGAAATGATTGAAGCTACTGACTGAATGAAAGGAGCTGGCATCTCACTCTCTTTGAATCTTCTTTATCATGCTAAGAGGAGCAGGAAAAAGCAAAAAATTTCAGAATTGCACCTTGCAATGCGGAGAAATTACTGTTTGTGCATTTACAATATTCATTGATTTTTGCCATTGAAAAACGTCCAGAAATGATTGAAGCTACTGACTGAATGAAAGGAGCTGGCATCTCACTCTCTTTGAATCTTGTTTATCATGCTAAGAGGAGCAGGAAAAAGCAAAAAATTTCAGAATTGCACCTTGCAATGCGGAGAAATTACTGTTTGTGCATTTACAATATTCATTGATTTTTGCCATTGAAAAACGTCCTGAAATGATTGAAGCTACTGACTGAATGAAAGGAGCTGGCATCTCACTCTCTTTGAATCTTCTTTATCATGCTAAGAGGAGCAGGAAAAAGCAAAAAATTTCAGAATTGCACCTTGCAATGCGGAGAAATTACTGTTTGTGCATTTACAATATTCATTGATTTTTGCCATTGAAAAACGTCCAGAAATGATTGAAGCTACTGACTGAATGAAAGGAGCTGGCATCTCACTCTCTTTGAATCTTCTTTATCATGCTAAGAGGAGCAGGAAAAAGCAAAAAATTTCAGAATTGCACCTTGCAATGCGGAGAAATTACTGTTTGTGCATTTACAATATTCATTGATTTTTGCCATTGAAAAACATCATGTTATTCATATACCAGAAATGATTGAAGCTACTGACTGAATGAAAGGAGCTGGCATCTCACTCTCTTTGAATCTTCTTTATCATGCTAAGAGGAGCAGGAAAAAGCAAAAAATTTCAGAATTGCACCTTGCAATGCGGAGAAATTACTGTTTGTGCATTTACAATATTCAATGATTTTTGCCATTGAAAAACGTCCAGAAATGATTGAAGCTACTGACTGAATGAAAGGAGCTGGCATCTCACTCTCTTTGAATCTTCTTTATCATGCTAAGAGGAGCAGGAAAAAGCAAAAAATTTCAGAATTGCACCTTGCAATGCGGAGAAATTACTGTTTGTGCATTTACAATATTCATTGATTTTTGCCATTGAAAAACATCATGTTATTCATATACCAGAAATGATTGAAGCTACTGACTGAATGAAAGGAGCTGGCATCTCACTCTCTTTGAATCTTCTTTATCATGCTAAGAGGAGCAGGAAAAAGCAAAAAATTTCAGAATTGCACCTTGCAATGCGGAGAAATTACTGTTTGTGCATTTACAATATTCAATGATTTTTGCTATTGAAAAACGTCCAGAAATGTTTGAAGCTACTGACTGAATGAAAGGAGCTGGCATCTCACTCTCTTTGAATCTTCTTTATCATGCTAAGAGGAGCAGGAAAAAGCAAAAAATTTCAGAATTGCACCTTGCAATGCGGAGAAATTACTGTTTGTGCATTTACAATATTCATTGATTTGTGCCATTGAAAAACATCATGTTATTCATATACCAGAAATGATTGAAGCTACTGACTGAATGAAAGGAGCTGGCATCTCACTCTCTTTGAATCTTCTTTATCATGCTAAGAGGAGCAGGAAAAAGCAAAAAATTTCAGAATTGCACCTTGCAATGCGGAGAAATTACTGTTTGTGCATTTACAATATTCAATGATTTTTGCCATTGAAAAACGTCCAGAAATGATTGAAGCTACTGACTGAATGAAAGGAGCTGGCATCTCACTCTCTTTGAATCTTCTTTATCATGCTAAGAGGAGCAGGAAAAAGCAAAAAATTTCAGAATTGCACCTTGCAATGCGGAGAAATTACTGTTTGTGCATTTACAATATTCATTGATTTTTGCCATTGAAAAACGTCCAGAAATGATTGAAGCTACTGACTGAATGAAAGGAGCTGGCATCTCACTCTCTTTGAATCTTGTTTATCATGCTAAGAGGAGCAGGAAAAAGCAAAAAATTTCAGAATTGCACCTTGCAATGCGGAGAAATTACTGTTTGTGCATTTACAATATTCATTGATTTTTGCCATTGAAAAACGTCCAGAAATGATTGAAGCTACTGACTGAATGAAAGGAGCTGGCATCTCACTCTCTTTGAATCTTCTTTATCATGCTAAGAGGAGCAGGAAAAAGCAAAAAATTTCAGAATTGCACCTTGCAATGCGGAGAAATTACTGTTTGTGCATTTACAATATTCATTGATTTTTGCCATTGAAAAACATCATGTTATTCATATACCAGAAATGTTTGAAGCTACTGACTGAATGAAAGGAGCTGGCATCTCACTCTCTTTGAGTCTTCTTTATCATGCTAAGAGGAGCAGAAAAAAGCAAAAAATTTCAGAATTGCACCTTGCAATGCGGAGAAATTACTGTTTGTGCATTTACAATATTCATTGATTTTTGCCATTGAAAAACGTCCAGAAATAATTGAAGCTACTGACTGAATGAAAGGAGCTGGCATCTCACTCTCTTTGAATCTTGTTTATCATGCTAAGAGGAGCAGGAAAAAGCAAAAAATTTCAGAATTGCACCTTGCAATGCGGAGAAATTACTGTTTGTGCATTTACAATATTCATTGATTTTTGCCATTGAAAAACGTTCAGAAATGATTGAAGCTACTGACTGAATGAAAGGAGCTGGCATCTCACTCTCTGTGAATCTTCTTTATCATGCTAAGAGGAGCAGGAAAAAGCAAAAAATTTCAGAATTGCACCTTGCAATGCGGAGAAATTACTGTTTGTGCATTTACAATATTCATTGATTTTTGCCATTGAAAAACATCATGTTATTCATATACCAGAAATGTTTGAAGCTACTGACTGAATGAAAGGAGCTGGCATCTCACTCTCTTTGAATCTTCTTTATCATGCTAAGAGGAGCAGGAAAAAGCAAAAAATTTCAGAATTGCACCTTGCAATGCGGAGAAATTACTGTTTGTGCATTTACAATATTCATTGATTTTTGCCATTGAAAAACGTCCAGAAATGATTGAAGCTACTGACTGAATGAAAGGAGCTGGCATCTCACTCTCTTTGAATCTTCTTTATCATGCTAAGAGGAGCAGGAAAAAGCAAAAAATTTCAGAATTGCACCTTGCAATGCGGAGAAATTACTGTTTGTGCATTTACAATATTCATTGATTTTTGCCATTGAAAAACCATGTTATTCATATACCAGAAATGTTTGAAGCTACTGACTGAATGAAAGGAGCTGGCATCTCACTCTCTTTGAATCTTCTTTATCATGCTAAGAGGAGCAGGAAAAAGCAAAAAATTTCAGAATTGCACCTTGCAATGCGGAGAAATTACTGTTTGTGCATTTACAATATTCATTGATTTTTGCATTGAAAAACATGTTATTCATATACCAGAATTGATTGAAGCTACTGACTGAATGAAAGGAGCTGGCATCTCACTCTCTTTGAATCTTCTTTATCATGCTAAGAGGAGCAGGAAAAAGCAAAAAATTTCAGAATTGCACCTTGCAATGCGGAGAAATTACTGTTTGTGCATTTACAATATTCATTGATTTTTGCCATTGAAAAACGTCCAGAAATGATTGAAGCTACTGACTGAATGAAAGGAGCTGGCATCTCACTCTCTTTGAATCTTGTTTATCATGCTAAGAGGAGCAGGAAAAAGCAAAAAATTTCAGAATTGCACCTTGCAATGCGGAGAAATTACTGTTTGTGCATTTACAATATTCATTGATTTTTGCCATTGAAAAACGTCCAGAAATGATTGAAGCTACTGACTGAATGAAAGGAGCTGGCATCTCACTCTCTTTGAATCTTCTTTATCATGCTAAGAGGAGCAGGAAAAAGCAAAAAATTTCAGAATTGCACCTTGCAATGCGGAGAAATTACTGTTTGTGCATTTACAATATTCATTGATTTTTGCCATTGAAAAACATCATGTTATTCATATACCAGAAATGTTTGAAGCTACTGACTGAATGAAAGGAGCTGGCATCTCACTCTCTTTGAATCTTCTTTATCATGCTAAGAGGAGCAGGAAAAAGCAAAAAATTTCAGAATTGCACCTTGCAATGCGGAGAAATTACTGTTTGTGCATTTACAATATTCATTGATTTTTGCCATTGAAAAACGTCCAGAAATGATTGAAGCTACTGACTGAAGGAAAGGAGCTGGCATCTCACTCTCTTTGAATCTTGTTTATCATGCTAAGAGGAGCAGGAAAAAGCAAAAAATTTCAGAATTGCACCTTGCAATGCGGAGAAATTACTGTTTGTGCATTTTCAATATTCATTGATTTTTGCCATTGAAAAACATCATGTTATTCATATACCAGAAATGTTTGAAGCTACTGACTGAATGAAAGGAGCTGGCATCTCACTCTCTTTGAATCTTCTTTATCATGCTAAGAGGAGCAGGAAAAAGCAAAAAATTTCAGAATTGCACCTTGCAATGCGGAGAAATTACTGTTTGTGCATTTACAATATTCATTGATTTTTGCCATTGAAAAACATCCAGAAATGATTGAAGCTACTGACTGAATGAAAGGAGCTGGCATCTCACTCTCTTTGAATCTTGTTTATCATGCTAAGAGGAGCAGGAAAAAGCAAAAAATTTCAGAATTGCACCTTGCAATGCGGAGAAATTACTGTTTGTGCATTTACAATATTCATTGATTTTTGCCATTGAAAAACGTCCTGAAATGATTGAAGCTACTGACTGAATGAAAGGAGCTGGCATCTCACTCTCTTTGAATCTTCTTTATCATGCTAAGAGGAGCAGGAAAAAGCAAAAAATTTCAGAATTGCACCTTGCAATGCGGAGAAATTACTGTTTGTGCATTTACAATATTCATTGATTTTTGCCATTGAAAAACCATGTTATTCATATACCAGAAATGTTTGAAGCTACTGACTGAATGAAAGGAGCTGGCATCTCACTCTCTTTGAATCTTCTTTATCATGCTAAGAGGAGCAGGAAAAAGCAAAAAATTTCAGAATTGCACCTTGCAATGCGGAGAAATTACTGTTTGTGCATTTACAATATTCATTGATTTTTGCATTGAAAAACATGTTATTCATATACCAGAATTGATTGAAGCTACTGACTGAATGAAAGGAGCTGGCATCTCACTCTCTTTGAATCTTCTTTATCATGCTAAGAGGAGCAGGAAAAAGCAAAAAATTTCAGAATTGCACCTTGCAATGCGGAGAAATTACTGTTTGTGCATTTACAATATTCATTGATTTTTGCCATTGAAAAACGTCCAGAAATGATTGAAGCTACTGACTGAATGAAAGGAGCTGGCATCTCACTCTCTTTGAATCTTGTTTATCATGCTAAGAGGAGCAGGAAAAAGCAAAAAATTTCAGAATTGCACCTTGCAATGCGGAGAAATTACTGTTTGTGCATTTACAATATTCATTGATTTTTGCCATTGAAAAACGTCCAGAAATGATTGAAGCTACTGACTGAATGAAAGGAGCTGGCATCTCACTCTCTTTGAATCTTCTTTATCATGCTAAGAGGAGCAGGAAAAAGCAAAAAATTTCAGAATTGCACCTTGCAATGCGGAGAAATTACTGTTTGTGCATTTACAATATTCATTGATTTTTGCCATTGAAAAACATCATGTTATTCATATACCAGAAATGTTTGAAGCTACTGACTGAATGAAAGGAGCTGGCATCTCACTCTCTTTGAATCTTCTTTATCATGCTAAGAGGAGCAGGAAAAAGCAAAAAATTTCAGAATTGCACCTTGCAATGCGGAGAAATTACTGTTTGTGCATTTACAATATTCATTGATTTTTGCCATTGAAAAACGTCCAGAAATGATTGAAGCTACTGACTGAAGGAAAGGAGCTGGCATCTCACTCTCTTTGAATCTTGTTTATCATGCTAAGAGGAGCAGGAAAAAGCAAAAAATTTCAGAATTGCACCTTGCAATGCGGAGAAATTACTGTTTGTGCATTTTCAATATTCATTGATTTTTGCCATTGAAAAACATCATGTTATTCATATACCAGAAATGTTTGAAGCTACTGACTGAATGAAAGGAGCTGGCATCTCACTCTCTTTGAATCTTCTTTATCATGCTAAGAGGAGCAGGAAAAAGCAAAAAATTTCAGAATTGCACCTTGCAATGCGGAGAAATTACTGTTTGTGCATTTACAATATTCATTGATTTTTGCCATTGAAAAACATCCAGAAATGATTGAAGCTACTGACTGAATGAAAGGAGCTGGCATCTCACTCTCTTTGAATCTTGTTTATCATGCTAAGAGGAGCAGGAAAAAGCAAAAAATTTCAGAATTGCACCTTGCAATGCGGAGAAATTACTGTTTGTGCATTTACAATATTCATTGATTTTTGCCATTGAAAAACGTCCTGAAATGATTGAAGCTACTGACTGAATGAAAGGAGCTGGCATCTCACTCTCTTTGAATCTTCTTTATCATGCTAAGAGGAGCAGGAAAAAGCAAAAAATTTCAGAATTGCACCTTGCAATGCGGAGAAATTACTGTTTGTGCATTTACAATATTCATTGATTTTTGCCATTGAAAAACGTCCAGAAATGATTGAAGCTACTGACTGAATGAAAGGAGCTGGCATCTCACTCTCTTTGAATCTTCTTTATCATGCTAAGAGGAGCAGGAAAAAGCAAAAAATTTCAGAATTGCACCTTGCAATGCGGAGAAATTACTGTTTGTGCATTTACAATATTCATTGATTTTTGCCATTGAAAAACATCATGTTATTCATATACCAGAAATGATTGAAGCTACTGACTGAATGAAAGGAGCTGGCATCTCACTCTCTTTGAATCTTCTTTATCATGCTAAGAGGAGCAGGAAAAAGCAAAAAATTTCAGAATTGCACCTTGCAATGCGGAGAAATTACTGTTTGTGCATTTACAATATTCAATGATTTTTGCCATTGAAAAACGTCCAGAAATGATTGAAGCTACTGACTGAATGAAAGGAGCTGGCATCTCACTCTCTTTGAATCTTCTTTATCATGCTAAGAGGAGCAGGAAAAAGCAAAAAATTTCAGAATTGCACCTTGCAATGCGGAGAAATTACTGTTTGTGCATTTACAATATTCATTGATTTTTGCCATTGAAAAACATCATGTTATTCATATACCAGAAATGATTGAAGCTACTGACTGAATGAAAGGAGCTGGCATCTCACTCTCTTTGAATCTTCTTTATCATGCTAAGAGGAGCAGGAAAAAGCAAAAAATTTCAGAATTGCACCTTGCAATGCGGAGAAATTACTGTTTGTGCATTTACAATATTCAATGATTTTTGCTATTGAAAAACGTCCAGAAATGTTTGAAGCTACTGACTGAATGAAAGGAGCTGGCATCTCACTCTCTTTGAGTCTTCTTTATCATGCTAAGAGGAGCAGGAAAAAGCAAAAAATTTCAGAATTGCACCTTGCAATGCGGAGAAATTACTGTTTGTGCATTTACAATATTCAATGATTTTTGCCATTGAAAAACGTCCAGAAATGATTGAAGCTACTGACTGAATGAAAGGAGCTGGCATCTCACTCTCTTTGAATCTTCTTTATCATGCTAAGAGGAGCAGGAAAAAGCAAAAAATTTCAGAATTGCACCTTGCAATGCGGAGAAATTACTGTTTGTGCATTTACAATATTCATTGATTTTTGCCATTGAAAAACGTCCAGAAATGATTGAAGCTACTGACTGAATGAAAGGAGCTGGCATCTCACTCCCTTTGAATCTTGTTTATCATGCTAAGAGGAGCAGGAAAAAGCAAAAAATTTCAGAATTGCACCTTGCAATGCGGAGAAATTACTGTTTGTGCATTTACAATATTCATTGATTTTTGCCATTGAAAAACGTCCAGAAATGATTGAAGCTACTGACTGAATGAAAGGAGCTGGCATCTCACTCTCTTTGAATCTTCTTTATCATGCTAAGAGGAGCAGGAAAAAGCAAAAAATTTCAGAATTGCACCTTGCAATGCGGAGAAATTACTGTTTGTGCATTTACAATATTCATTGATTTTTGCCATTGAAAAACGTCCAGAAATGATTGAAGCTACTGACTGAATGAAAGGAGCTGGCATCTCACTCTCTTTGAATCTTGTTTATCATGCTAAGAGGAGCAGGAAAAAGCAAAAAATTTCAGAATTGCACCTTGCAATGCGGAGAAATTACTGTTTGTGCATTTACAATATTCATTGATTTTTGCAATTGAAAAACGTCCAGAAATGATTGAAGCTACTGACTGAATGAAAGGAGCTGGCATCTCACTCTCTTTGAATCTTCTTTATCATGCTAAGAGGAGCAGGAAAAAGCAAAAAATTTCAGAATTGCACCTTGCAATGCGGAGAAATTACTGTTTGTGCATTTACAATATTCATTGATTTTTGCCATTGAAAAACATCATGTTATTCATATACCAGAAATGTTTGAAGCTACTGACTGAATGAAAGGAGCTGGCATCTCACTCTCTTTGAATCTTCTTTATCATGCTAAGAGGAGCAGGAAAAAGCAAAAAATTTCAGAATTGCACCTTGCAATGCGGAGAAATTACTGTTTGTGCATTTACAATATTCATTGATTTTTGCCATTGAAAAACGTCCAGAAATGATTGAAGCTACTGACTGAAGGAAAGGAGCTGGCATCTCACTCTCTTTGAATCTTGTTTATCATGCTAAGAGGAGCAGGAAAAAGCAAAAAATTTCAGAATTGCACCTTGCAATGCGGAGAAATTACTGTTTGTGCATTTTCAATATTCATTGATTTTTGCCATTGAAAAACATCATGTTATTCATATACCAGAAATGTTTGAAGCTACTGACTGAATGAAAGGAGCTGGCATCTCACTCTCTTTGAATCTTCTTTATCATGCTAAGAGGAGCAGGAAAAAGCAAAAAATTTCAGAATTGCACCTTGCAATGCGGAGAAATTACTGTTTGTGCATTTACAATATTCATTGATTTTTGCCATTGAAAAACATCCAGAAATGATTGAAGCTACTGACTGAATGAAAGGAGCTGGCATCTCACTCTCTTTGAATCTTGTTTATCATGCTAAGAGGAGCAGGAAAAAGCAAAAAATTTCAGAATTGCACCTTGCAATGCGGAGAAATTACTGTTTGTGCATTTACAATATTCATTGATTTTTGCCATTGAAAAGCGTCCTGAAATGATTGAAGCTACTGACTGAATGAAAGGAGCTGGCATCTCACTCTCTTTGAATCTTCTTTATCATGCTAAGAGGAGCAGGAAAAAGCAAAAAATTTCAGAATTGCACCTTGCAATGCGGAGAAATTACTGTTTGTGCATTTACAATATTCATTGATTTTTGCCATTGAAAAACATCCAGAAATGATTGAAGCTACTGACTGAATGAAAGGAGCTGGCATCTCACTCTCTTTGAATCTTCTTTATCATGCTAAGAGGAGCAGGAAAAAGCAAAAAATTTCAGAATTGCACCTTGCAATGCGGAGAAATTACTGTTTGTGCATTTACAATATTCATTGATTTTTGCCATTGAAAAACATCATGTTATTCATATACCAGAAATGATTGAAGCTACTGACTGAATGAAAGGAGCTGGCATCTCACTCTCTTTGAATCTTCTTTATCATGCTAAGAGGAGCAGGAAAAAGCAAAAAATTTCAGAATTGCACCTTGCAATGCGGAGAAATTACTGTTTGTGCATTTACAATATTCAATGATTTTTGCCATTGAAAAACGTCCAGAAATGATTGAAGCTACTGACTGAATGAAAGGAGCTGGCATCTCACTCTCTTTGAATCTTCTTTATCATGCTAAGAGGAGCAGGAAAAAGCAAAAAATTTCAGAATTGCACCTTGCAATGCGGAGAAATTACTGTTTGTGCATTTACAATATTCATTGATTTTTGCCATTGAAAAACATCATGTTATTCATATACCAGAAATGATTGAAGCTACTGACTGAATGAAAGGAGCTGGCATCTCACTCTCTTTGAATCTTCTTTATCATGCTAAGAGGAGCAGGAAAAAGCAAAAAATTTCAGAATTGCACCTTGCAATGCGGAGAAATTACTGTTTGTGCATTTACAATATTCAATGATTTTTGCTATTGAAAAACGTCCAGAAATGTTTGAAGCTACTGACTGAATGAAAGGAGCTGGCATCTCACTCTCTTTGAATCTTCTTTATCATGCTAAGAGGAGCAGGAAAAAGCAAAAAATTTCAGAATTGCACCTTGCAATGCGGAGAAATTACTGTTTGTGCATTTACAATATTCAATGATTTTTGCCATTGAAAAACGTCCAGAAATGATTGAAGCTACTGACTGAATGAAAGGAGCTGGCATCTCACTCTCTTTGAATCTTCTTTATCATGCTAAGAGGAGCAGGAAAAAGCAAAAAATTTCAGAATTGCACCTTGCAATGCGGAGAAATTACTGTTTGTGCATTTACAATATTCATTGATTTTTGCCATTGAAAAACGTCCAGAAATGATTGAAGCTACTGACTGAATGAAAGGAGCTGGCATCTCACTCCCTTTGAATCTTGTTTATCATGCTAAGAGGAGCAGGAAAAAGCAAAAAATTTCAGAATTGCACGTTGCAATGCGGAGAAATTACTGTTTGTGCATTTACAATATTCATTGATTTTTGCCATTGAAAAACGTCCAGAAATGATTGAAGCTACTGACTGAATGAAAGGAGCTGGCATCTCACTCTCTTTGAATCTTCTTTATCATGCTAAGAGGAGCAGGAAAAAGCAAAAAATTTCAGAATTGCACCTTGCAATGCGGAGAAATTACTGTTTGTGCATTTACAATATTCATTGATTTTTGCCATTGAAAAACATCATGTTATTCATATACCAGAAATGTTTGAAGCTACTGACTGAATGAAAGGAGCTGGCATCTCACTCTCTTTGAGTCTTCTTTATCATGCTAAGAGGAGCAGAAAAAAGCAAAAAATTTCAGAATTGCACCTTGCAATGCGGAGAAATTACTGTTTGTGCATTTACAATATTCATTGATTTTTGCCATTGAAAAACGTCCAGAAATGATTGAAGCTACTGACTGAATGAAAGGAGCTGGCATCTCACTCTCTTTGAATCTTGTTTATCATGCTAAGAGGAGCAGGAAAAAGCAAAAAATTTCAGAATTGCACCTTGCAATGCGGAGAAATTACTGTTTGTGCATTTACAATATTCATTGATTTTTGCCATTGAAAAACGTTCAGAAATGATTGAAGCTACTGACTGAATGAAAGGAGCTGGCATCTCACTCTCTGTGAATCTTCTTTATCATGCTAAGAGGAGCAGGAAAAAGCAAAAAATTTCAGAATTGCACCTTGCAATGCGGAGAAATTACTGTTTGTGCATTTACAATATTCATTGATTTTTGCCATTGAAAAACATCATGTTATTCATATACCAGAAATGTTTGAAGCTACTGACTGAATGAAAGGAGCTGGCATCTCACTCTCTTTGAATCTTCTTTATCATGCTAAGAGGAGCAGGAAAAAGCAAAAAATTTCAGAATTGCACCTTGCAATGCGGAGAAATTACTGTTTGTGCATTTACAATATTCATTGATTTTTGCCATTGAAAAACGTCCAGAAATGATTGAAGCTACTGACTGAATGAAAGGAGCTGGCATCTCACTCTCTTTGAATCTTCTTTATCATGCTAAGAGGAGCAGGAAAAAGCAAAAAATTTCAGAATTGCACCTTGCAATGCGGAGAAATTACTGTTTGTGCATTTACAATATTCATTGATTTTTGCCATTGAAAAACCATGTTATTCATATACCAGAAATGTTTGAAGCTACTGACTGAATGAAAGGAGCTGGCATCTCACTCTCTTTGAATCTTCTTTATCATGCTAAGAGGAGCAGGAAAAAGCAAAAAATTTCAGAATTGCACCTTGCAATGCGGAGAAATTACTGTTTGTGCATTTACAATATTCATTGATTTTTGCATTGAAAAACATGTTATTCATATACCAGAATTGATTGAAGCTACTGACTGAATGAAAGGAGCTGGCATCTCACTCTCTTTGAATCTTCTTTATCATGCTAAGAGGAGCAGGAAAAAGCAAAAAATTTCAGAATTGCACCTTGCAATGCGGAGAAATTACTGTTTGTGCATTTACAATATTCATTGATTTTTGCCATTGAAAAACGTCCAGAAATGATTGAAGCTACTGACTGAATGAAAGGAGCTGGCATCTCACTCTCTTTGAATCTTGTTTATCATGCTAAGAGGAGCAGGAAAAAGCAAAAAATTTCAGAATTGCACCTTGCAATGCGGAGAAATTACTGTTTGTGCATTTACAATATTCATTGATTTTTGCCATTGAAAAACGTCCAGAAATGATTGAAGCTACTGACTGAATGAAAGGAGCTGGCATCTCACTCTCTTTGAATCTTCTTTATCATGCTAAGAGGAGCAGGAAAAAGCAAAAAATTTCAGAATTGCACCTTGCAATGCGGAGAAATTACTGTTTGTGCATTTACAATATTCATTGATTTTTGCCATTGAAAAACATCATGTTATTCATATACCAGAAATGTTTGAAGCTACTGACTGAATGAAAGGAGCTGGCATCTCACTCTCTTTGAATCTTCTTTATCATGCTAAGAGGAGCAGGAAAAAGCAAAAAATTTCAGAATTGCACCTTGCAATGCGGAGAAATTACTGTTTGTGCATTTACAATATTCATTGATTTTTGCCATTGAAAAACGTCCAGAAATGATTGAAGCTACTGACAGAATGAAAGGAGCTGGCATCTCACTCTCTTTGAATCTTGTTTATCATGCTAAGAGGAGCAGGAAAAAGCAAAAAATTTCAGAATTGCACCTTGCAATGCGGAGAAATTACTGTTTGTGCATTTTCAATATTCATTGATTTTTGCCATTGAAAAACATCATGTTATTCATATACCAGAAATGTTTGAAGCTACTGACTGAATGAAAGGAGCTGGCATCTCACTCTCTTTGAATCTTCTTTATCATGCTAAGAGGAGCAGGAAAAAGCAAAAAATTTCAGAATTGCACCTTGCAATGCGGAGAAATTACTGTTTGTGCATTTACAATATTCATTGATTTTTGCCATTGAAAAACATCCAGAAATGATTGAAGCTACTGACTGAATGAAAGGAGCTGGCATCTCACTCTCTTTGAATCTTGTTTATCATGCTAAGAGGAGCAGGAAAAAGCAAAAAATTTCAGAATTGCACCTTGCAATGCGGAGAAATTACTGTTTGTGCATTTACAATATTCATTGATTTTTGCCATTGAAAAACATCATGTTATTCATATACCAGAAATGATTGAAGCTACTGACTGAATGAAAGGAGCTGGCATCTCACTCTCTTTGAATCTTCTTTATCATGCTAAGAGGAGCAGGAAAAAGCAAAAAATTTCAGAATTGCACCTTGCAATGCGGAGAAATTACTGTTTGTGCATTTACAATATTCAATGATTTTTGCCATTGAAAAACGTCCAGAAATGATTGAAGCTACTGACTGAATGAAAGGAGCTGGCATCTCACTCTCTTTGAATCTTCTTTATCATGCTAAGAGGAGCAGGAAAAAGCAAAAAATTTCAGAATTGCACCTTGCAAGGCGGAGAAATTACTGTTTGTGCATTTACAATATTCATTGATTTTTGCCATTGAAAAACATCATGCTATTCATATACCAGAAATGTTTGAAGCTACTGACTGAATGAAAGGAGCTGGCATCTCACTCTCTTTGAATCTTCTTTATCATGCTAAGAGGAGCAGGAAAAAGCAAAAAATTTCAGAATTGCACCTTGCAATGCGGAGAAATTACTGTTTGTGCATTTACAATATTCATTGATTTTTGCCATTGAAAAACGTCCAGAAATGATTGAAGCTACTGACTGAATGAAAGGAGCTGGCATCTCACTCTCTTTGAATCTTGTTTATCATGCTAAGAGGAGCAGGAAAAAGCAAAAAATTTCAGAATTGCACCTTGCAATGCGGAGAAATTACTGTTTGTGCATTTACAATATTCATTGATTTTTGCCATTGAAAAACATCATGTTATTCATATACCAGAAATGATTGAAGCTACTGACTGAATGAAAGGAGCTGGCATCTCACTCTCTTTGAATCTTCTTTATCATGCTAAGAGGAGCAGGAAAAAGCAAAAAATTTCAGAATTGCACCTTGCAATGCGGAGAAATTACTGTTTGTGCATTTACAATATTCAATGATTTTTGCCATTGAAAAACGTCCAGAAATGATTGAAGCTACTGACTGAATGAAAGGAGCTGGCATCTCACTCTCTTTGAATCTTCTTTATCATGCTAAGAGGAGCAGGAAAAAGCAAAAAATTTCAGAATTGCACCTTCCAATGCGGAGAAATTACTGTTTGTGCATTTACAATATTCATTGATTTTTGCCATTGAAAAACATCATGTTATTCATATACCAGAAATGTTTGAAGCTACTGACTGAATGAAAGGAGCTGGCATCTCACTCTCTTTGAATCTTCTTTATCATGCTAAGAGGAGCAGGAAAAAGCAAAAAATTTCAGAATTGCACCTTGCAATGCGGAGAAATTACTGTTTGTGCATTTACAATATTCATTGATTTTTGCCATTGAAAAACGTCCAGAAATGATTGAAGCTACTGACTGAATGAAAGGAGCTGGCATCTCACTCTCTTTGAATCTTCTTTATCATGCTAAGAGGAGCAGGAAAAAGCAAAAAATTTCAGAATTGCACCTTGCAATGCGGAGAAATTACTGTTTGTGCATTTACAATATTCATTGATTTTTGCCATTGAAAAACGTCCAGAAATGTTTGAAGCTACTGACTGAATGAAAGGAGCTGGCATCTCACTCTCTTTGAATCTTCTTTATCATGCTAAGAGGAGCAGGAAAAAGCAAAAAATTTTAGAATTGCACCTTGCAATGAGGAGAAATTACTGTTTGTGCATTTACAATATTCATTGATTTTTGCCATTGAAAAACATCATGTTATTCATATACCAGAAATGTTTGAAGCTACTGACTGAATGAAAGGAGCTGGCATCTCACTCTCTTTGAATCTTCTTTATCATGCTAAGAGGAGCAGGAAAAAGCAAAAAATTTCAGAATTGCACCTTGCAATGCGGAGAAATTACTGTTTGTGCATTTACAATATTCATTGATTTTTGCCATTGAAAAACGTCCAGAAATGATTGAAGCTACTGACTGAATGAAAGGAGCTGGCATCTCACTCTCTTTGAATCTTGTTTATCACGCTAAGAGGAGCAGGAAAAAGCAAAAAATTTCAGAAATGCACTTTGCAATGCGGAGAAATTACTGTTTGTGCATTTACAATATTCATTGATTTTTGCCATTGAAAAACGTCCAGAAATCATTGAAGCTACTGACTGAATGAAAGGAGCTGGCATCTCACTCTCTTTGAATCTTCTTTATCATGCTAAGAGGAGCAGGAAAAAGCAAAAAATTTCAGAATTGCACCTTGCAATGCGGAGAAATTACTGTTTGTGCATTTACAATATTCATTGATTTTTGCCATTGAAAAACATCATGTTATTCATATACCAGAAATGATTGAAGCTACTGACTGAATGAAAGGAGCTGGCATCTCACTCTCTTTGAATTTTCTTTATCATGCTAAGAGGAACAGGAAAAAGCAAAAAATTTCAGAATTGCACCTTGCAATGCGGAGAAATTACTGTTTGTGCATTTACAATATTCAATGATTTTTGCCATTGAAAAACGTCCAGAAATGATTGAAGCTACTGACTGAATGAAAGGAGCTGGCATCTCACTCTCTTTGAATCTTCTTTTTCATGCTAAGAGGAGCAGGAAAAAGCAAAAAATTTCAGAATTGCACCTTGCAATGCGGAGAAATTACTGTTTGTGCATTTACAATATTCATTGATTTTTGCCATTGAAAAACATCATGTTATTCATATACCAAAAATGTTTGAAGCTACTGACTGAATGAAAGGAGCTGGCATCTCACTCTCTTTGAATCTTCTTTATCATGCTAAGAGGAGCAGGAAAAAGCAAAAAATTTCAGAATTGCACCTTGCAATGCGGAGAAATTACTGTTTGTGCATTTACAATATTCATTGATTTTTGCCATTGAAAAACATCCAGAAATGATTGAAGCTACTGACTGAATGAAAGGAGCTGGCATCTCACTCTCTTTGAATCTTGTTTATCATGCTAAGAGGAGCAGGAAAAAGCAAAAAATTTCAGAATTGCACCTTGCAATGCGGAGAAATTACTGTTTGTGCATTTACAATATTCATTGATTTTTGCCATTGAAAAACATCATGTTATTCATATACCAGAATTGATTGAAGCTACTGACTGAATGAAAGGAGCTGGCATCTCACTCTCTTTGAATCTTCTTTATCATGCTAAGAGGAGCAGGAAAAAGCAAAAAATTTCAGAATTGCACCTTGCAATGCGGAGAAATTACTGTTTGTGCATTTACAATATTCATTGATTTTTGCCATTGAAAAACGTCCAGAAATGATTGAAGCTACTGACTGAATGAAAGGAGCTGGCATCTCACTCTCTTTGAATCTTGTTTATCATGCTAAGAGGAGCAGGAAAAAGCAAAAAATTTCAGAATTGCACCTTGCAATACGGAGAAATTAGTGTTTGTGCATTTACAATATTCATTGATTTTTGCCATTGAAAAACGTCCAGAAATGATTGAAGCTACTGACTGAATGAAAGGAGCTGGCATCTCACTCTCTTTGAATCTTGTTTATCATGCTAAGAGGAGCAGGAAAAAGCAAAAAATTTCAGAATTGCACCTTGCAATGCGGAGAAATTACTGTTTGTGCATTTACAATATTCATTGATTTTTGCCATTGAAAAACGTCCTGAAATGATTGAAGCTACTGACTGAATGAAAGGAGCTGGCATCTCACTCTCTTTGAATCTTCTTTATCATGCTAAGAGGAGCAGGAAAAAGCAAAAAATTTCAGAATTGCACCTTGCAATGCGGAGAAATTACTGTTTGTGCATTTACAATATTCATTGATTTTTGCCATTGAAAAATATCATGTTATTCATATACCAGAAATGTTTGAAGCTACTGACTGAATGAAAGGAGCTGGCATCTCACTCTCTTTGAATCTTCTTTATCATGCTAAGAGGAGCAGAAAAAAGCAAAAAATTTCAGAATTGCACCTTGCAATGCGGAGAAATTACTGTTTGTGCATTTACAATATTCATTGATTTTTGCCATTGAAAAACGTCCAGAAATGATTGAAGCTACTGACTGAATGAAAGGAGCTGGCATCTCACTCTCTTTGAATCTTGTTTATCATGCTAAGAGGAGCAGGAAAAAGCAAAAAATTTCAGAATTGCACCTTGCAATGCGGAGAAATTACTGTTTGTGCATTTACAATATTCATTGATTTTTGCCATTGAAAAACGTCCAGAAATGATTGAAGCTACTGACTGAATGAAAGGAGCTGGCATCTCACTCTCTTTGAATCTTCTTTATCATGCTAAGAGGAGCAGGAAAAAGCAAAAAATTTCAGAATTGCACCTTGCAATGCAGAGAAATTACTGTTTGTGCATTTACAATATTCATTGATTTTTGCCATTGAAAAACATCATGTTATTCATATACCAGAAATGATTGAAGCTACTGACTGAATGAAAGGAGCTGGCATCTCACTCTCTTTGAATCTTCTTTATCATGCTAAGAGGAGCAGGAAAAAGCAAAAAATTTCAGAATTGCACCTTGCAATGCGGAGAAATTACTGTTTATGCATTTACAATATTCAATGATTTTTGCCATTGAAAAACGTCCAGAAATGATTGAAGCTACTGACTGAATGAAAGGAGCTGGCATCTCACTCTCTTTGAATCTTCTTTATCATGCTAAGAGGAGCAGGAAAAAGCAAAAAATTTCAGAATTGCACCTTCCAATGCGGAGAAATTACTGTTTGTGCATTTACAATATTCATTGATTTTTGCCATTGAAAAACATCATGTTATTCATATACCAGAAATGTTTGAAGCTACTGACTGAATGAAAGGAGCTGGCATCTCACTCTCTTTGAATCTTCTTTATCATGCTAAGAGGAGCAGGAAAAAGCAAAAAATTTCAGAATTGCACCTTGCAATGCGGAGAAATTACTGTTTGTGCATTTACAATATTCATTGATTTTTGCCATTGAAAAACATCATGTTATTCATATACCAGAAATGATTGAAGCTACTGACTGATTGAAAGGAGCTGGCATCTCACTCTCTTTGAATCTTCTTTATCATGCTAAGAGGAGCAGGAAAAAGCAAAAAATTTCAGAATTGCACCTTGCAATGCGGAGAAATTACTGTTTGTGCATTTACAATATTCAATAATTTTTGCTATTGAAAAACGTCCAGAAATGTTTGAAGCTACTGACTGAATGAAAGGAGCTGGCATCTCACTCTCTTTGAATCTTCTTTATCATGCTAAGAGGAGCAGGAAAAAGCAAAAAATTTCAGAATTGCACCTTGCAATGCGGAGAAATTACTGTTTGTGCATTTACAATATTCATTGATTTTTGCCATTGAAAAACATCATGTTATTCATATACCAGAAATGATTGAAGCTACTGACTGAATGAAAGGAGCTGGCATCTCACTCTCTTTGAATCTTCTTTATCATGCTAAGAGGAGCAGGAAAAAGCAAAAAATTTCAGAATTGCACCTTGCAATGCGGAGAAATTACTGTTTGTGCATTTACAATATTCAATGATTTTTGCCATTGAAAAACGTCCAGAAATGATTGAAGCTACTGACTGAATGAAAGGAGCTGGCATCTCACTCTCTTTGAATCTTCTTTATCATGCTAAGAGGAGCAGGAAAAAGCAAAAAATTTCAGAATTGCACCTTGCAATGCGGAGAAATTACTGTTTGTGCATTTACAATATTCATTGATTTTTGCCATTGAAAAACGTCCAGAAATGATTGAAGCTACTGACTGAATGAAAGGAGCTGGCATCTCACTCTCTTTGAATCTTGTTTATCATGCTAAGAGGAGCAGGAAAAAGCAAAAAAATTCAGAATTGCACCTTGCAATGCGGAGAAATTACTGTTTGTGCATTTACAATATTCATTGATTTTTGCCATTGAAAAACGTCCAGAAATGATTGAAGCTACTGACTGAATGAAAGGAGCTGGCATCTCACTCTCTTTGAATCTTCTTTATCATGCTAAGAGGAGCAGGAAAAAGCAAAAAATTTCAGAATTGCACCTTGCAATGCGGAGAAATTACTGTTTGTGCATTTACAATATTCATTGATTTTTGCCATTGAAAAACATCATGTTATTCATATACCAGAAATGTTTGAAGCTACTGACTGAATGAAAGGAGCTGGCATCTCACTCTCTTTGAGTCTTCTTTATCATGCTAAGAGGAGCAGAAAAAAGCAAAAAATTTCAGAATTGCACCTTGCAATGCGGAGAAATTACTGTTTGTGCATTTACATTATTCATTGATTTTTGCCATTGAAAAACGTCCAGAAATGATTGAAGCTACTGACTGAATGAAAGGAGCTGGCATCTCACTCTCTTTGAATCTTGTTTATCATGCTAAGAGGAGCAGGAAAAAGCAAAAAATTTCAGAATTGCACCTTGCAATGCGGAGAAATTACTGTTTGTGCATTTACAATATTCATTGATTTTTGCCATTGAAAAACGTTCAGAAATGATTGAAGCTACTGACTGAATGAAAGGAGCTGGCATCTCACTCTCTGTGAATCTTCTTTATCATGCTAAGAGGAGCAGGAAAAAGCAAAAAATTTCAGAATTGCACCTTGCAATGTGGAGAAATTACTGTTTGTGCATTTACAATATTCATTGATTTTTGCCATTGAAAAACATCATGTTATTCATATACCAGAAATGTTTGAAGCTACTGACTGAATGAAAGGAGCTGGCATCTCACTCTCTTTGAATCTTCTTTATCATGCTAAGAGGAGCAGGAAAAAGCAAAAAATTTCAGAATTGCACCTTGCAATGCGGAGAAATTACTGTTTGTGCATTTACAATATTCATTGATTTTTGCCATTGAAAAACGTCCAGAAATGATTGAAGCTACTGACTGAATGAAAGGAGCTGGCATCTCACTCTCTTTGAATCTTCTTTATCATGCTAAGAGGAAAAGGAAAAAGCAAAAAATTTCAGAATTGCACCTTGCAATGCGGAGAAATTACTGTTTGTGCATTTACAATATTCATTGATTTTTGCCATTGAAAAACCATGTTATTCATATACCAGAAATGTTTGAAGCTACTGACTGAATGAAAGGAGCTGGCATCTCACTCTCTTTGAATCTTCTTTATCATGCTAAGAGGAGCAGGAAAAAGCAAAAAATTTCAGAATTGCACCTTGCAATGCGGAGAAATTACTGTTTGTGCATTTACAATATTCATTGATTTTTGCCATTGAAAAACATCCAGAAATGATTGAAGCTACTGACTGAATGAAAGGAGCTGGCATCTCACTCTCTTTGAATCTTGTTTATCATGCTAAGAGGAGCAGGAAAAAGCAAAAAATTTCAGAATTGCACCTTGCAATGCGGAGAAATTACTGTTTGTGCATTTACAATATTCATTGATTTTTGCCATTGAAAAACATCATGTTATTCATATACCAGAATTGATTGAAGCTACTGACTGAATGAAAGGAGCTGGCATCTCACTCTCTTTGAATCTTCTTTATCATGCTAAGAGGAGCAGGAAAAAGCAAAAAATTTCAGAATTGCACCTTGCAATGCGGAGAAATTACTGTTTGTGCATTTACAATATTCATTGATTTTTGCCATTGAAAAACGTCCAGAAATGATTGAAGCTACTGACTGAATGAAAGGAGCTGGCATCTCACTCTCTTTGAATCTTGTTTATCATGCTAAGAGGAGCAGGAAAAAGCAAAAAATTTCAGAATTGCACCTTGCAATGCGGAGAAATTACTGTTTGTGCATTTACAATATTCATTGATTTTTGCCATTGAAAAACGTCCAGAAATGATTGAAGCTACTGACTGAATGAAAGGAGCTGGCATCTCACTCTCTTTGAATCTTCTTTATCATGCTAAGAGGAGCAGGAAAAAGCAAAAAATTTCAGAATTGCACCTTGCAATGCGGAGAAATTACTGTTTGTGCATTTACAATATTCATTGATTTTTGCCATTGAAAAACATCATGTTATTCATATACCAGAAATGTTTGAAGCTACTGACTGAATGAAAGGAGCTGGCATCTCACTCTCTTTGAATCTTCTTTATCATGCTAAGAGGAGCAGGAAAAAGCAAAAAATTTCAGAATTGCACCTTGCAATGCGGAGAAATTACTGTTTGTGCATTTACAATATTCATTGATTTTTGCCATTGAAAAACGTCCAGAAATGATTGAAGCTACTGACTGAATGAAAGGAGCTGGCATCTCACTCTCTTTGAATCTTGTTTATCATGCTAAGAGGAGCAGGAAAAAGCAAAAAATTTCAGAATTGCACCTTGCAATGCGGAGAAATTACTGTTTGTGCATTTACAATATTCATTGATTTTTGCCATTGAAAAACATCATGTTATTCATATACCAGAAATGATTGAAGCTACTGACTGATTGAAAGGAGCTGGCATCTCACTCTCTTTGAATCTTCTTTATCATGCTAAGAGGAGCAGGAAAAAGCAAAAAATTTCAGAATTGCACCTTGCAATGCGGAGAAATTACTGTTTGTGCATTTACAATATTCAATAATTTTTGCTATTGAAAAACGTCCAGAAATGTTTGAAGCTACTGACTGAATGAAAGGAGCTGGCATCTCACTCTCTTTGAATCTTCTTTATCATGCTAAGAGGAGCAGGAAAAAGCAAAAAATTTCAGAATTGCACCTTGCAATGCGGAGAAATTACTGTTTGTGCATTTACAATATTCATTGATTTTTGCCATTGAAAAACATCATGTTATTCATATACCAGAAATGATTGAAGCTACTGACTGAATGAAAGGAGCTGGCATCTCACTCTCTTTGAATCTTCTTTATCATGCTAAGAGGAGCAGGAAAAAGCAAAAAATTTCAGAATTGCACCTTGCAATGCGGAGAAATTACTGTTTGTGCATTTACAATATTCATTGATTTTTGCCATTGAAAAACGTTCAGAAATGATTGAAGCTACTGACTGAATGAAAGGAGCTGGCATCTCACTCTCTGTGAATCTTCTTTATCATGCTAAGAGGAGCAGGAAAAAGCAAAAAATTTCAGAATTGCACCTTGCAATGTGGAGAAATTACTGTTTGTGCATTTACAATATTCATTGATTTTTGCCATTGAAAAACATCATGTTATTCATATACCAGAAATGTTTGAAGCTACTGACTGAATGAAAGGAGCTGGCATCTCACTCTCTTTGAATCTTCTTTATCATGCTAAGAGGAGCAGGAAAAAGCAAAAAATTTCAGAATTGCACCTTGCAATGCGGAGAAATTACTGTTTGTGCATTTACAATATTCATTGATTTTTGCCATTGAAAAACATCATGTTATTCATATACCAGAAATGTTTGAAGCTACTGACTGAATGAAAGGAGCTGGCATCTCACTCTCTTTGAATCTTCTTTATCATGCTAAGAGGAGCAGGAAAAAGCAAAAAATTTCAGAATTGCACCTTGCAATGCGGAGAAATTACTGTTTGTGCATTTACAATATTCATTGATTTTTGCCATTGAAAAACGTCCAGAAATGATTGAAGCTACTGACTGAATGAAAGGAGCTGGCATCTCACTCTCTTTGAATCTTGTTTATCATGCTAAGAGGAGCAGGAAAAAGCAAAAAATTTCAGAATTGCACCTTGCAATGCGGAGAAATTACTGTTTGTGCATTTACAATATTCATTGATTTTTGCCATTGAAAAACATCATGTTATTCATATACCAGAAATGATTGAAGCTACTGACTGATTGAAAGGAGCTGGCATCTCACTCTCTTTGAATCTTCTTTATCATGCTAAGAGGAGCAGGAAAAAGCAAAAAATTTCAGAATTGCACCTTGCAATGCGGAGAAATTACTGTTTGTGCATTTACAATATTCAATAATTTTTGCTATTGAAAAACGTCCAGAAATGTTTGAAGCTACTGACTGAATGAAAGGAGCTGGCATCTCACTCTCTTTGAATCTTCTTTATCATGCTAAGAGGAGCAGGAAAAAGCAAAAAATTTCAGAATTGCACCTTGCAATGCGGAGAAATTACTGTTTGTGCATTTACAATATTCATTGATTTTTGCCATTGAAAAACATCATGTTATTCATATACCAGAAATGATTGAAGCTACTGACTGAATGAAAGGAGCTGGCATCTCACTCTCTTTGAATCTTCTTTATCATGCTAAGAGGAGCAGGAAAAAGCAAAAAATTTCAGAATTGCACCTTGCAATGCGGAGAAATTACTGTTTGTGCATTTACAATATTCATTGATTTTTGCCATTGAAAAACGTTCAGAAATGATTGAAGCTACTGACTGAATGAAAGGAGCTGGCATCTCACTCTCTGTGAATCTTCTTTATCATGCTAAGAGGAGCAGGAAAAAGCAAAAAATTTCAGAATTGCACCTTGCAATGTGGAGAAATTACTGTTTGTGCATTTACAATATTCATTGATTTTTGCCATTGAAAAACATCATGTTATTCATATACCAGAAATGTTTGAAGCTACTGACTGAATGAAAGGAGCTGGCATCTCACTCTCTTTGAATCTTCTTTATCATGCTAAGAGGAGCAGGAAAAAGCAAAAAATTTCAGAATTGCACCTTGCAATGCGGAGAAATTACTGTTTGTGCATTTACAATATTCATTGATTTTTGCCATTGAAAAACGTCCAGAAATGATTGAAGCTACTGACTGAATGAAAGGAGCTGGCATCTCACTCTCTTTGAATCTTCTTTATCATGCTAAGAGGAGCAGGAAAAAGCAAAAAATTTCAGAATTGCACCTTGCAATGCGGAGAAATTACTGTTTGTGCATTTACAATATTCATTGATTTTTGCCATTGAAAAACCATGTTATTCATATACCAGAAATGTTTGAAGCTACTGACTGAATGAAAGGAGCTGGCATCTCACTCTCTTTGAATCTTCTTTATCATGCTAAGAGGAGCAGGAAAAAGCAAAAAATTTCAGAATTGCACCTTGCAATGCGGAGAAATTACTGTTTGTGCATTTACAATATTCATTGATTTTTGCCATTGAAAAACATCCAGAAATGATTGAAGCTACTGACTGAATGAAAGGAGCTGGCATCTCACTCTCTTTGAATCTTGTTTATCATGCTAAGAGGAGCAGGAAAAAGCAAAAAATTTCAGAATTGCACCTTGCAATGCGGAGAAATTACTGTTTGTGCATTTACAATATTCATTGATTTTTGCCATTGAAAAACATCATGTTATTCATATACCAGAATTGATTGAAGCTACTGACTGAATGAAAGGAGCTGGCATCTCACTCTCTTTGAATCTTCTTTATCATGCTAAGAGGAGCAGGAAAAAGCAAAAAATTTCAGAATTGCACCTTGCAATGCGGAGAAATTACTGTTTGTGCATTTACAATATTCATTGATTTTTGCCATTGAAAAACGTCCAGAAATGATTGAAGCTACTGACTGAATGAAAGGAGCTGGCATCTCACTCTCTTTGAATCTTGTTTATCATGCTAAGAGGAGCAGGAAAAAGCAAAAAATTTCAGAATTGCACCTTGCAATGCGGAGAAATTACTGTTTGTGCATTTACAATATTCATTGATTTTTGCCATTGAAAAACGTCCAGAAATGATTGAAGCTACTGACTGAATGAAAGGAGCTGGCATCTCACTCTCTTTGAATCTTCTTTATCATGCTAAGAGGAGCAGGAAAAAGCAAAAAATTTCAGAATTGCACCTTGCAATGCGGAGAAATTACTGTTTGTGCATTTACAATATTCATTGATTTTTGCCATTGAAAAACATCATGTTATTCATATACCAGAAATGTTTGAAGCTACTGACTGAATGAAAGGAGCTGGCATCTCACTCTCTTTGAATCTTCTTTATCATGCTAAGAGGAGCAGGAAAAAGCAAAAAATTTCAGAATTGCACCTTGCAATGCGGAGAAATTACTGTTTGTGCATTTACAATATTCATTGATTTTTGCCATTGAAAAACGTCCAGAAATGATTGAAGCTACTGACTGAATGAAAGGAGCTGGCATCTCACTCTCTTTGAATCTTGTTTATCATGCTAAGAGGAGCAGGAAAAAGCAAAAAATTTCAGAATTGCACCTTGCAATGCGGAGAAATTACTGTTTGTGCATTTACAATATTCATTGATTTTTGCCATTGAAAAACATCATGTTATTCATATACCAGAAATGTTTGAAGCTACTGACTGAATGAAAGGAGCTGGCATCTCACTCTCTTTGAATCTTCTTTATCATGCTAAGAGGAGCAGGAAAAAGCAAAAAATTTCAGAATTGCACCTTGCAATGCGGAGAAATTACTGTTTGTGCATTTACAATATTCATTGATTTTTGCCATTGAAAAACATCCAGAAATGATTGAAGCTACTGACTGAATGAAAGGAGCTGGCATCTCACTCTCTTTGAATCTTGTTTATCATGCTAAGAGGAGCAGGAAAAAGCAAAAAATTTCAGAATTGCACCTTGCAATGCGGAGAAATTACTGTTTGTGCATTTACAATATTCATTGATTTTTGCCATTGAAAAACATCATGTTATTCATATACCAGAAATGATTGAAGCTACTGACTGAATGAAAGGAGCTGGCATCTCACTCTCTTTGAATCTTCTTTATCATGCTAAGAGGAGCAGGAAAAAGCAAAAAATTTCAGAATTGCACCTTGCAATGCGGAGAAATTACTGTTTGTGCATTTACAATATTCAATGATTTTTGCCATTGAAAAACGTTCAGAAATGATTGAAGCTACTGACTGAATGAAAGGAGCTGGCATCTCACTCTCTTTGAATCTTCTTTATCATGCTAAGAGGAGCAGGAAAAAGCAAAAAATTTCAGAATTGCACCTTGCAAGGCGGAGAAATTACTGTTTGTGCATTTACAATATTCATTGATTTTTGCCATTGAAAAACATCATGCTATTCATATACCAGAAATGTTTGAAGCTACTGACTGAATGAAAGGAGCTGGCATCTCACTCTCTTTGAATCTTCTTTATCATGCTAAGAGGAGCAGGAAAAAGCAAAAAATTTCAGAATTGCACCTTGCAATGCGGAGAAATTACTGTTTGTGCATTTACAATATTCATTGATTTTTGCCATTGAAAAACGTCCAGAAATGATTGAAGCTACTGACTGAATGAAAGGAGCTGGCATCTCACTCTCTTTGAATCTTGTTTATCATGCTAAGAGGAGCAGGAAAAAGCAAAAAATTTCAGAATTGCACCTTGCAATGCGGAGAAATTACTGTTTGTGCATTTACAATATTCATTGATTTTTGCCATTGAAAAACATCATGTTATTCATATACCAGAAATGATTGAAGCTACTGACTGAATGAAAGGAGCTGGCATCTCACTCTCTTTGAATCTTCTTTATCATGCTAAGAGGAGCAGGAAAAAGCAAAAAATTTCAGAATTGCACCTTGCAATGCGGAGAAATTACTGTTTGTGCATTTACAATATTCAATGATTTTTGCCATTGAAAAACGTCCAGAAATGATTGAAGCTACTGACTGAATGAAAGGAGCTGGCATCTCACTCTCTTTGAATCTTCTTTATCATGCTAAGAGGAGCAGGAAAAAGCAAAAAATTTCAGAATTGCACCTTCCAATGCGGAGAAATTACTGTTTGTGCATTTACAATATTCATTGATTTTTGCCATTGAAAAACATCATGTTATTCATATACCAGAAATGTTTGAAGCTACTGACTGAATGAAAGGAGCTGGCATCTCACTCTCTTTGAATCTTCTTTATCATGCTAAGAGGAGCAGGAAAAAGCAAAAAATTTCAGAATTGCACCTTGCAATGCGGAGAAATTACTGTTTGTGCATTTACAATATTCATTGATTTTTGCCATTGAAAAACGTCCAGAAATGATTGAAGCTACTGACTGAATGAAAGGAGCTGGCATCTCACTCTCTTTGAATCTTCTTTATCATGCTAAGAGGAGCAGGAAAAAGCAAAAAATTTCAGAATTGCACCTTGCAATGCGGAGAAATTACTGTTTGTGCATTTACAATATTCATTGATTTTTGCCATTGAAAAACGTCCAGAAATGTTTGAAGCTACTGACTGAATGAAAGGAGCTGGCATCTCACTCTCTTTGAATCTTCTTTATCATGCTAAGAGGAGCAGGAAAAAGCAAAAAATTTCAGAATTGCACCTTGCAATGAGGAGAAATTACTGTTTGTGCATTTACAATATTCATTGATTTTTGCCATTGAAAAACATCATGTTATTCATATACCAGAAATGTTTGAAGCTACTGACTGAATGAAAGGAGCTGGCATCTCACTCTCTTTGAATCTTCTTTATCATGCTAAGAGGAGCAGGAAAAAGCAAAAAATTTCAGAATTGCACCTTGCAATGCGGAGAAATTACTGTTTGTGCATTTACAATATTCAATGATTTTTGCCATTGAAAAACGTCCAGAAATGATTGAAGCTACTGACTGAATGAAAGGAGCTGGCATCTCACTCTCTTTGAATCTTCTTTATCATGCTAAGAGGAGCAGGAAAAAGCAAAAAATTTCAGAATTGCACCTTCCAATGCGGAGAAATTACTGTTTGTGCATTTACAATATTCATTGATTTTTGCCATTGAAAAACATCATGTTATTCATATACCAGAAATGTTTGAAGCTACTGACTGAATGAAAGGAGCTGGCATCTCACTCTCTTTGAATCTTCTTTATCATGCTAAGAGGAGCAGGAAAAAGCAAAAAATTTCAGAATTGCACCTTGCAATGCGGAGAAATTACTGTTTGTGCATTTACAATATTCATTGATTTTTGCCATTGAAAAACGTCCAGAAATGATTGAAGCTACTGACTGAATGAAAGGAGCTGGCATCTCACTCTCTTTGAATCTTCTTTATCATGCTAAGAGGAGCAGGAAAAAGCAAAAAATTTCAGAATTGCACCTTGCAATGCGGAGAAATTACTGTTTGTGCATTTACAATATTCATTGATTTTTGCCATTGAAAAACGTCCAGAAATGTTTGAAGCTACTGACTGAATGAAAGGAGCTGGCATCTCACTCTCTTTGAATCTTCTTTATCATGCTAAGAGGAGCAGGAAAAAGCAAAAAATTTCAGAATTGCACCTTGCAATGAGGAGAAATTACTGTTTGTGCATTTACAATATTCATTGATTTTTGCCATTGAAAAACATCATGTTATTCATATACCAGAAATGTTTGAAGCTACTGACTGAATGAAAGGAGCTGGCATCTCACTCTCTGTGAATCTTCTTTATCATGCTAAGAGGAGCAGGAAAAAGCAAAAAATTTCAGAATTGCACCTTGCAATGCGGAGAAATTACTGTTTGTGCATTTACAATATTCATTGATTTTTGCCATTGAAAAACATCATGTTATTCATATACCAGAAATGTTTGAAGCTACTGACTGAATGAAAGGAGCTGGCATCTCACTCTCTTTGAATCTTCTTTATCATGCTAAGAGGAGCAGGAAAAAGCAAAAAATTTCAGAATTGCACCTTGCAATGCGGAGAAATTACTGTTTGTGCATTTACAATATTCATTGATTTTTGCCATTGAAAAACGTCCAGAAATGATTGAAGCTACTGACTGAATGAAAGGAGCTGGCATCTCACTCTCTTTGAATCTTCTTTATCATGCTAAGAGGAGCAGGAAAAAGCAAAAAATTTCAGAATTGCACCTTGCAATGCGGAGAAATTACTGTTTGTGCATTTACAATATTCATTGATTTTTGCCATTGAAAAACCATGTTATTCATATACCAGAAATGTTTGAAGCTACTGACTGAATGAAAGGAGCTGGCATCTCACTCTCTTTGAATCTTCTTTATCATGCTAAGAGGAGCAGGAAAAAGCAAAAAATTTCAGAATTGCACCTTGCAATGCGGAGAAATTACTGTTTGTGCATTTACAATATTCAATGATTTTTGCCATTGAAAAACGTCCAGAAATGATTGAAGCTACTGACTGAATGAAAGGAGCTGGCATCTCACTCTCTTTGAATCTTCTTTATCATGCTAAGAGGAGCAGGAAAAAGCAAAAAATTTCAGAATTGCACCTTCCAATGCGGAGAAATTACTGTTTGTGCATTTACAATATTCATTGATTTTTGCCATTGAAAAACATCATGTTATTCATATACCAGAAATGTTTGAAGCTACTGACTGAATGAAAGGAGCTGGCATCTCACTCTCTTTGAATCTTCTTTATCATGCTAAGAGGAGCAGGAAAAAGCAAAAAATTTCAGAATTGCACCTTGCAATGCGGAGAAATTACTGTTTGTGCATTTACAATATTCATTGATTTTTGCCATTGAAAAACGTCCAGAAATGATTGAAGCTACTGACTGAATGAAAGGAGCTGGCATCTCACTCTCTTTGAATCTTCTTTATCATGCTAAGAGGAGCAGGAAAAAGCAAAAAATTTCAGAATTGCACCTTGCAATGCGGAGAAATTACTGTTTGTGCATTTACAATATTCATTGATTTTTGCCATTGAAAAACGTCCAGAAATGTTTGAAGCTACTGACTGAATGAAAGGAGCTGGCATCTCACTCTCTTTGAATCTTCTTTATCATGCTAAGAGGAGCAGGAAAAAGCAAAAAATTTCAGAATTGCACCTTGCAATGAGGAGAAATTACTGTTTGTGCATTTACAATATTCATTGATTTTTGCCATTGAAAAACATCATGTTATTCATATACCAGAAATGTTTGAAGCTACTGACTGAATGAAAGGAGCTGGCATCTCACTCTCTTTGAATCTTCTTTATCATGCTAAGAGGAGCAGGAAAAAGCAAAAAATTTCAGAATTGCACCTTGCAATGCGGAGAAATTACTGTTTGTGCATTTACAATATTCAATGATTTTTGCCATTGATAAACGTCCAGAAATGATTGAAGCTACTGACTGAATGAAAGGAGCTGGCATCTCACTCTCTTTGAATCTTCTTTATCATGCTAAGAGGAGCAGGAAAAAGCAAAAAATTTCAGAATTGCACCTTCCAATGCGGAGAAATTACTGTTTGTGCATTTACAATATTCATTGATTTTTGCCATTGAAAAACATCATGTTATTCATATACCAGAAATGTTTGAAGCTACTGACTGAATGAAAGGAGCTGGCATCTCACTCTCTTTGAATCTTCTTTATCATGCTAAGAGGAGCAGGAAAAAGCAAAAAATTTCAGAATTGCACCTTGCAATGCGGAGAAATTACTGTTTGTGCATTTACAATATTCATTGATTTTTGCCATTGAAAAACGTCCAGAAATGATTGAAGCTACTGACTGAATGAAAGGAGCTGGCATCTCACTCTCTTTGAATCTTCTTTATCATGCTAAGAGGAGCAGGAAAAAGCAAAAAATTTCAGAATTGCACCTTGCAATGCGGAGAAATTACTGTTTGTGCATTTACAATATTCATTGATTTTTGCCATTGAAAAACGTCCAGAAATGTTTGAAGCTACTGACTGAATGAAAGGAGCTGGCATCTCATTCTCTTTGAATCTTCTTTATCATGCTAAGAGGAGCAGGAAAAAGCAAAAAATTTCAGAATTGCACCTTGCAATGAGGAGAAATTACTGTTTGTGCATTTACAATATTCATTGATTTTTGCCATTGAAAAACATCATGTTATTCATATACCAGAAATGTTTGAAGCTACTGACTGAATGAAAGGAGCTGGCATCTCACTCTCTGTGAATCTTCTTTATCATGCTAAGAGGAGCAGGAAAAAGCAAAAAATTTCAGAATTGCACCTTGCAATGCGGAGAAATTACTGTTTGTGCATTTACAATATTCATTGATTTTTGCCATTGAAAAACATCATGTTATTCATATACCAGAAATGTTTGAAGCTACTGACTGAATGAAAGGAGCTGGCATCTCACTCTCTTTGAATCTTCTTTATCATGCTAAGAGGAGCAGGAAAAAGCAAAAAATTTCAGAATTGCACCTTGCAATGCGGAGAAATTACTGTTTGTGCATTTACAATATTCATTGATTTTTGCCATTGAAAAACGTCCAGAAATGATTGAAGCTACTGACTGAATGAAAGGAGCTGGCATCTCACTCTCTTTGAATCTTCTTTATCATGCTAAGAGGAGCAGGAAAAAGCAAAAAATTTCAGAATTGCACCTTGCAATGCGGAGAAATTACTGTTTGTGCATTTACAATATTCATTGATTTTTGCCATTGAAAAACCATGTTATTCATATACCAGAAATGTTTGAAGCTACTGACTGAATGAAAGGAGCTGGCATCTCACTCTCTTTGAATCTTCTTTATCATGCTAAGAGGAGCAGGAAAAAGCAAAAAATTTCAGAATTGCACCTTGCAATGCGGAGAAATTACTGTTTGTGCATTTACAATATTCATTGATTTTTGCCATTGAAAAACATCCAGAAATGATTGAAGCTACTGACTGAATGAAAGGAGCTGGCATCTCACTCTCTTTGAATCTTGTTTATCATGCTAAGAGGAGCAGGAAAAAGCAAAAAATTTCAGAATTGCACCTTGCAATGCGGAGAAATTACTGTTTGTGCATTTACAATATTCATTGATTTTTGCCATTGAAAAACATCATGTTATTCATATACCAGAATTGATTGAAGCTACTGACTGAATGAAAGGAGCTGGCATCTCACTCTCTTTGAATCTTCTTTATCATGCTAAGAGGAGCAGGAAAAAGCAAAAAATTTCAGAATTGCACCTTGCAATGCGGAGAAATTACTGTTTGTGCATTTACAATATTCATTGATTTTTGCCATTGAAAAACGTCCAGAAATGATTGAAGCTACTGACTGAATGAAAGGAGCTGGCATCTCACTCTCTTTGAATCTTGTTTATCATGCTAAGAGGAGCAGGAAAAAGCAAAAAATTTCAGAATTGCACCTTGCAATGCGGAGAAATTACTGTTTGTGCATTTACAATATTCATTGATTTTTGCCATTGAAAAACGTCCAGAAATGATTGAAGCTACTGACTGAATGAAAGGAGCTGGCATCTCACTCTCTTTGAATCTTCTTTATCATGCTAAGAGGAGCAGGAAAAAGCAAAAAATTTCAGAATTGCACCTTGCAATGCGGAGAAATTACTGTTTGTGCATTTACAATATTCATTGATTTTTGCCATTGAAAAACATGTTATTCATATACCAGAAATGTTTGAAGCTACTGACTGAATGAAAGGAGCTGGCATCTCACTCTCTTTGAATCTTCTTTATCATGCTAAGAGGAGCAGGAAAAAGCAAAAAATTTCAGAATTGCACCTTGCAATGCGGAGAAATTACTGTTTGTGCATTTACAATATTCATTGATTTTTGCCATTGAAAAACGTCCAGAAATGATTGAAGCTACTGACTGAATGAAAGGAGCTGGCATCTCACTCTCTTTGAATCTTGTTTATCATGCTAAGAGGAGCAGGAAAAAGCATAAAATTTCAGAATTGCACCTTGCAATGCGGAGAAATTACTGTTTGTGCATTTACAATATTCATTGATTTTTGCCATTGAAAAACATCATGTTATTCATATACCAGAAATGTTTGAAGCTACTGACTGAATGAAAGGAGCTGGCATCTCACTCTCTTTGAATCTTCTTTATCATGCTAAGAGGAGCAGGAAAAAGCAAAAAATTTCAGAATTGCACCTTGCAATGCGGAGAAATTACTGTTTGTGCATTTACAATATTCATTGATTTTTGCCATTGAAAAACATCCAGAAATGATTGAAGCTACTGACTGAATGAAAGGAACTGGCATCTCACTCTCTTTGAATCTTGTTTATCATGCTAAGAGGAGCAGGAAAAAGCAAAAAATTTCAGAATTGCACCTTGCAATGCGGAGAAATTACTGTTTGTGCATTTACAATATTCATTGATTTTTGCCATTGAAAAACATCATGTTATTCATATACCAGAAATGATTGAAGCTACTGACTGAATGAAAGGAGCTGGCATCTCACTCTCTTTGAATCTTCTTTATCATGCTAAGAGGAGCAGGAAAAAGCAAAAAATTTCAGAATTGCACCTTGCAATGCGGAGAAATTACTGTTTGTGCATTTACAATATTCAATGATTTTTGCCATTGAAAAACGTCCAGAAATGATTGAAGCTACTGACTGAATGAAAGGAGCTGGCATCTCACTCTCTTTGAATCTTCTTTATCATGCTAAGAGGAGCAGGAAAAAGCAAAAAATTTCAGAATTGCACCTTGCAAGGCGGAGAAATTACTGTTTGTGCATTTACAATATTCATTGATTTTTGCCATTGAAAAACATCATGCTATTCATATACCAGAAATGTTTGAAGCTACTGACTGAATGAAAGGAGCTGGCATCTCACTCTCTTTGAATCTTCTTTATCATGCTAAGAGGAGCAGGAAAAAGCAAAAAATTTCAGAATTGCACCTTGCAATGCGGAGAAATTACTGTTTGTGCATTTACAATATTCATTGATTTTTGCCATTGAAAAACGTCCAGAAATGATTGAAGCTACTGACTGAATGAAAGGAGCTGGCATCTCACTCTCTTTGAATCTTGTTTATCATGCTAAGAGGAGCAGGAAAAAGCAAAAAATTTCAGAATTGCACCTTGCAATGCGGAGAAATTACTGTTTGTGCATTTACAATATTCATTGATTTTTGCCATTGAAAAACATCATGTTATTCATATACCAGAAATGATTGAAGCTACTGACTGAATGAAAGGAGCTGGCATCTCACTCTCTTTGAATCTTCTTTATCATGCTAAGAGGAGCAGGAAAAAGCAAAAAATTTCAGAATTGCACCTTGCAATGCGGAGAAATTACTATTTGTGCATTTACAATATTCAATGATTTTTGCCATTGAAAAACGTCCAGAAATGATTGAAGCTACTGACTGAATGAAAGGAGCTGGCATCTCACTCTCTTTGAATCTTCTTTATCATGCTAAGAGGAGCAGGAAAAAGCAAAAAATTTCAGAATTGCACCTTCCAATGCGGAGAAATTACTGTTTGTGCATTTACAATATTCATTGATTTTTGCCATTGAAAAACATCATGTTATTCATATACCAGAAATGTTTGAAGCTACTGACTGAATGAAAGGAGCTGGCATCTCACTCTCTTTGAATCTTCTTTATCATGCTAAGAGGAGCAGGAAAAAGCAAAAAATTTCAGAATTGCACCTTGCAATGCGGAGAAATTACTGTTTGTGCATTTACAATATTCATTGATTTTTGCCATTGAAAAACGTCCAGAAATGATTGAAGCTACTGACTGAATGAAAGGAGCTGGCATCTCACTCTCTTTGAATCTTCTTTATCATGCTAAGAGGAGCAGGAAAAAGCAAAAAATTTCAGAATTGCACCTTGCAATGCGGAGAAATTACTGTTTGTGCATTTACAATATTCATTGATTTTTGCCATTGAAAAACGTCCAGAAATGTTTGAAGCTACTGACTGAATGAAAGGAGCTGGCATCTCACTCTCTTTGAATCTTCTTTATCATGCTAAGAGGAGCAGGAAAAAGCAAAAAATTTCAGAATTGCACCTTGCAATGAGGAGAAATTACTGTTTATGCATTTACAATATTCATTGATTTTTGCCATTGAAAAACATGTTTTTCATATACCAGAAATGTTTGAAGCTACTGACTGAATGAAAGGAGCTGGCATCTCACTCTCTTTGAATCTTCTTTATCATGCTAGGATTAACAGGAAAAAGCTAAAAATTTCAGAATTGCACCGTGCAATGTGGAGATATTACTGTTTGTGCATTTACAATATTCATTGATTTTTGCCATTGAAAAACATGTTTTTCATATACCAGAAATGTTTGAAGCTACTGACTGAATGAAAGGAGCTGGCATCTCACTCTCTTTGAATCTTCTTTATCATGCTAGGATTAGCAGGAAAAAGCTAAAAATTTCAGAATTGCACCGTGCAATGTGGAGATATTACTGTTTGTGCATTTACAATATTCATTGATTTTTGCCATTGAAAAACGTCCAGAAATGTTTGAAGCTACTGACTGAATGAAAGGAGCTGGCATCTCACTCTCTTTGAATCTTCTTTATCATGCTAGGATTAACAGGAAAAAGCTAAAAATTTCAGAATTGCACCGTGCAATGTGGAGATATTACTGTTTGTGCATTTACAATATTCATTGATTTTTGCCATTGAAAAACATGTTTTTCATATACCAGAAATGTTTGAAGCTACTGACTGAATGAAAGGAGCTGGCATCTCACTCTCTTTGAATCTTCTTTATCATGCTAGGATTAACAGGAAAAAGCTAAAAATTTCAGAATTGCACCGTGCAATGTGGAGATATTACTGTTTGTGCATTTACAATATTCATTGATTTTTGCCATTGAAAAACGTCCAGAAATGTTTGAAGCTACTGACTGAATGAAAGGAGCTGGCATCTCACTCTCTTTGAATCTTCTTTATCATGCTAGGATTAACAGGAAAAAGCTAAAAATTTCAGAATTGCACCGTGCAATGTGGAGATATTACTGTTTGTGCATTTACAATATTCATTGATTTTTGCCATTGAAAAACATGTTTTTCATATACCAGAAATGTTTGAAGCTACTGACTGAATGAAAGGAGCTGGCATCTCACTCTCTTTGAATCTTCTTTATCATGCTAGGATTAGCAGGAAAAAGCAAAAAATTTCAGAATTGCACCGTGCAATGTGGAGATATTACTGTTTGTGCATTTACAATATTCATTGATTTTTGCCATTGAAAAACGTCCAGAAATGTTTGAAGCTACTGACTGAATGAAAGGAGCTGGCATCTCACTCTCTTTGAATCTTCTTTATCATGCTAGGATTAACAGGAAAAAGCTAAAAATTTCAGAATTGCACCGTGCAATGTGGAGATATTACTGTTTGTGCATTTACAATATTCATTGATTTTTGCCATTGAAAAACGTCCAGAAATGTTTGAAGCTACTGACTGAATGAAAGGAGCTGGCATCTCACTCTCTTTGAATCTTCTTTATCATGCTAGGATTAACAGGAAAAAGCTAAAAATTTCAGAATTGCACCGTGCAATGTGGAGATATTACTGTTTGTGCATTTACAATATTCATTGATTTTTGCCATTGAAAAACATGTTTTTCATATACCAGAAATGTTTGAAGCTACTGACTGAATGAAAGGAGCTGGCATCTCACTCTCTTTGAATCTTCTTTATCATGCTAGGATTAACAGGAAAAAGCTAAAAATTTCAGAATTGCACCGTGCAATGTGGAGATATTACTGTTTGTGCATTTACAATATTCATTGATTTTTGCCATTGAAAAACATGTTTTTCATATACCAGAAATGTTTGAAGCTACTGACTGAATGAAAGGAGCTGGCATCTCACTCTCTTTGAATCTTCTTTATCATGCTAGGATTAACAGGAAAAAGCTAAAAATTTCAGAATTGCACCGTGCAATGTGGAGATATTACTGTTTGTGCATTTACAATATTCATTGATTTTTGCCATTGAAAAACATGTTTTTCATATACCAGAAATGTTTGAAGCTACTGACTGAATGAAAGGAGCTGGCATCTCACTCTCTTTGAATCTTCTTTATCATGCTAGGATTAACAGGAAAAAGCTAAAAATTTCAGAATTGCACCGTGCAATGTGGAGATATTACTGTTTGTGCATTTACAATATTCATTGATTTTTGCCATTGAAAAACATGTTTTTCATATACCAGAAATGTTTGAAGCTACTGACTGAATGAAAGGAGCTGGCATCTCACTCTCTTTGAATCTTCTTTATCATGCTAGGATTAACAGGAAAAAGCTAAAAATTTCAGAATTGCACCGTGCAATGTGGAGATATTACTGTTTGTGCATTTACAATATTCATTGATTTTTGCCATTGAAAAACATGTTTTTCATATACCAGAAATGTTTGAAGCTACTGACTGAATGAAAGGAGCTGGCATCTCACTCTCTTTGAATCTTCTTTATCATGCTAGGATTAGCAGGAAAAAGCTAAAAATTTCAGAATTGCACCGTGCAATGTGGAGATATTACTGTTTGTGCATTTACAATATTCATTGATTTTTGCCATTGAAAAACATGTTTTTCATATACCAGAAATGTTTGAAGCTACTGACTGAATGAAAGGAGCTGGCATCTCACTCTCTTTGAATCTTCTTTATCATGCTAGGATTAGCAGGAAAAAGCTAAAAATTTCAGAATTGCACCGTGCAATGTGGAGATATTACTGTTTGTGCATTTACAATATTCATTGATTTTTGCCATTGAAAAACATGTTTTTCATATACCAGAAATGTTTGAAGCTACTGACTGAATGAAAGGAGCTGGCATCTCACTCTCTTTGAATCTTCTTTATCATGCTAGGATTAACAGGAAAAAGCTAAAAATTTCAGAATTGCACCGTGCAATGTGGAGATATTACTGTTTGTGCATTTACAATATTCATTGATTTTTGCCATTGAAAAACGTCCAGAAATGTTTGAAGCTACTGACTGAATGAAAGGAGCTGGCATCTCACTCTCTTTGAATCTTCTTTATCATGCTAGGATTAACAGGAAAAAGCTAAAAATTTCAGAATTGCACCGTGCAATGTGGAGATATTACTGTTTGTGCATTTACAATATTCATTGATTTTTGCCATTGAAAAACATGTTTTTCATATACCAGAAATGTTTGAAGCTACTGACTGAATGAAAGGAGCTGGCATCTCACTCTCTTTGAATCTTCTTTATCATGCTAGGATTAACAGGAAAAAGCTAAAAATTTCAGAATTGCACCGTGCAATGTGGAGATATTACTGTTTGTGCATTTACAATATTCATTGATTTTTGCCATTGAAAAACGTCCAGAAATGTTTGAAGCTACTGACTGAATGAAAGGAGCTGGCATCTCACTCTCTTTGAATCTTCTTTATCATGCTAGGATTAACAGGAAAAAGCTAAAAATTTCATAATTGCACCGTGCAATGTGGAGATATTACTGTTTGTGCATTTACAATATTCATTGATTTTTGCCATTGAAAAACATGTTTTTCATATACCAGAAATGTTTGAAGCTACTGACTGAATGAAAGGAGCTGGCATCTCACTCTCTTTGAATCTTCTTTATCATGCTAGGATTAGCAGGAAAAAGCTAAAAATTTCAGAATTGCACCGTGCAATGTGGAGATATTTCTGTTTGTGCATTTACAATATTCATTGATTTTTGCCATTGAAAAACGTCCAGAAATGTTTGAAGCTACTGACTGAATGAAAGGAGCTGGCATCTCACTCTCTTTGAATCTTCTTTATCATGCTAGGATTAACAGGAAAAAGCTAAAAATTTCAGAATTGCACCGTGCAATGTGGAGATATTACTGTTTGTGCATTTACAATATTCATTGATTTTTGCCATTGAAAAACATGTTTCTCATATACCAGAAATGTTTGAAGCTACTGACTGAATGAAAGGAGCTGGCATCTCACTCTCTTTGAATCTTCTTTATCATGCTAGGATTAACAGGAAAAAGCTAAAAATTTCAGAATTGCACCGTGCAATGTGGAGATATTACTGTTTGTGCATTTACAATATTCATTGATTTTTGCCATTGAAAAACATGTTTTTCATATACCAGAAATGTTTGAAGCTACTGACTGAATGAAAGGAGCTGGCATCTCACTCTCTTTGAATCTTCTTTATCATGCTAGGATTAGCAGGAAAAAGCTAAAAATTTCAGAATTGCACCGTGCAATGTGGAGATATTACTGTTTGTGCATTTACAATATTCATTGATTTTTGCCATTGAAAAACGTCCAGAAATGTTTGAAGCTACTGACTGAATGAAAGGAGCTGGCATCTCACTCTCTTTGAATCTTCTTTATCATGCTAGGATTAACAGGAAAAAGCTAAAAATTTCAGAATTGCACCGTGCAATGTGGAGATATTACTGTTTGTGCATTTACAATATTCATTGATTTTTGCCATTGAAAAACATGTTTTTCATATACCAGAAATGTTTGAAGCTACTGACTGAATGAAAGGAGCTGGCATCTCACTCTCTTTGAATCTTCTTTATCATGCTAGGATTAACAGGAAAAAGCTAAAAATTTCAGAATTGCACCGTGCAATGTGGAGATATTACTGTTTGTGCATTTACAATATTCATTGATTTTTGCCATTGAAAAACGTCCAGAAATGTTTGAAGCTACTGACTGAATGAAAGGAGCTGGCATCTCACTCTCTTTGAATCTTCTTTATCATGCTAGGATTAACAGGAAAAAGCTAAAAATTTCAGAATTGCACCGTGCAATGTGGAGATATTACTGTTTGTGCATTTACAATATTCATTGATTTTTGCCATTGAAAAACATGTTTTTCATATACCAGAAATGTTTGAAGCTACTGACTGAATGAAAGGAGCTGGCATCTCACTCTCTTTGAATCTTCTTTATCATGCTAGGATTAGCAGGAAAAAGCTAAAAATTTCAGAATTGCACCGTGCAATGTGGAGATATTACTGTTTGTGCATTTACAATATTCATTGATTTTTGCCATTGAAAAACGTCCAGAAATGTTTGAAGCTACTGACTGAATGAAAGGAGCTGGCATCTCACTCTCTTTGAATCTTCTTTATCATGCTAGGATTAACAGGAAAAAGCTAAAAATTTCAGAATTGCACCGTGCAATGTGGAGATATTACTGTTTGTGCATTTACAATATTCATTGATTTTTGCCATTGAAAAACATGTTTTTCATATACCAGAAATGTTTGAAGCTACTGACTGAATGAAAGGAGCTGGCATCTCACTCTCTTTGAATCTTCTTTATCATGCTAGGATTAACAGGAAAAAGCTAAAAATTTCAGAATTGCACCGTGCAATGTGGAGATATTACTGTTTGTGCATTTACAATATTCATTGATTTTTGCCATTGAAAAACATGTTTTTCATATACCAGAAATGTTTGAAGCTACTGACTGAATGAAAGGAGCTGGCATCTCACTCTCTTTGAATCTTCTTTATCATGCTAGGATTAGCAGGAAAAAGCTAAAAATTTCAGAATTGCACCGTGCAATGTGGAGATATTACTGTTTGTGCATTTACAATATTCATTGATTTTTGCCATTGAAAAACGTCCAGAAATGTTTGAAGCTACTGACTGAATGAAAGGAGCTGGCATCTCACTCTCTTTGAATCTTCTTTATCATGCTAGGATTAACAGGAAAAAGCTAAAAATTTCAGAATTGCACCGTGCAATGTGGAGATATTACTGTTTGTGCATTTACAATATTCATTGATTTTTGCCATTGAAAAACATGTTTTTCATATACCAGAAATGTTTGAAGCTACTGACTGAATGAAAGGAGCTGGCATCTCACTCTCTTTGAATCTTCTTTATCATGCTAGGATTAACAGGAAAAAGCTAAAAATTTCAGAATTGCACCGTGCAATGTGGAGATATTACTGTTTGTGCATTTACAATATTCATTGATTTTTGCCATTGAAAAACGTCCAGAAATGTTTGAAGCTACTGACTGAATGAAAGGAGCTGGCATCTCACTCTCTTTGAATCTTCTTTATCATGCTAGGATTAACAGGAAAAAGCTAAAAATTTCAGAATTGCACCGTGCAATGTGGAGATATTACTGTTTGTGCATTTACAATATTCATTGATTTTTGCCATTGAAAAACGTCCAGAAATGTTTGAAGCTACTGACTGAATGAAAGGAGCTGGCATCTCACTCTCTTTGAATCTTCTTTATCATGCTAGGATTTACAGGAAAAAGCTAAAAATTTCAGAATTGCACCGTGCAATGTGGAGATATTACTGTTTGTGCATTTACAATATTCATTGATTTTTGCCATTGAAAAACGTCCAGAAATGTTTGAAGCTACTGACTGAATGAAAGGAGCTGGCATCTCACTCTCTTTGAATCTTCTTTATCATGCTAGGATTAACAGGAAAAAGCTAAAAATTTCAGAATTGCACCGTGCAATGTGGAGATATTACTGTTTGTGCATTTACAATATTCATTGATTTTTGCCATTGAAAAACATGTTTTTCATATACCAGAAATGTTTGAAGCTACTGACTGAATGAAAGGAGCTGGCATCTCACTCTCTTTGAATCTTCTTTATCATGCTAGGATTAACAGGAAAAAGCTAAAAATTTCAGAATTGCACCGTGCAATGTGGAGATATTACTGTTTGTGCATTTACAATATTCATTGATTTTTGCCATTGAAAAACGTCCAGAAATGTTTGAAGCTACTGACTGAATGAAAGGAGCTGGCATCTCACTCTCTTTGAATCTTCTTTATCATGCTAGGATTAACAGGAAAAAGCTAAAAATTTCAGAATTGCACCGTGCAATGTGGAGATATTACTGTTTGTGCATTTACAATATTCATTGATTTTTGCCATTGAAAAACGTCCAGAAATGTTTGAAGCTACTGACTGAATGAAAGGAGCTGGCATCTCACTCTCTTTGAATCTTCTTTATCATGCTAGGATTAACAGGAAAAAGCTAAAAATTTCAGAATTGCACCGTGCAATGTGGAGATATTACTGTTTGTGCATTTACAATATTCATTGATTTTTGCCATTGAAAAACATGTTTTTCATATACCAGAAATGTTTGAAGCTACTGACTGAATGAAAGGAGCTGGCATCTCACTCTCTTTGAATCTTCTTTATCATGCTAGGATTAACAGGAAAAAGCTAAAAATTTCAGAATTGCACCGTGCAATGTGGAGATATTACTGTTTGTGCATTTACAATATTCATTGATTTTTGCCATTGAAAAACGTCCAGAAATGTTTGAAGCTACTGACTGAATGAAAGGAGCTGGCATCTCACTCTCTTTGAATCTTCTTTATCATGCTAGGATTAACAGGAAAAAGCTAAAAATTTCAGAATTGCACCGTGCAATGTGGAGATATTACTGTTTGTGCATTTACAATATTCATTGATTTTTGCCATTGAAAAACGTCCAGAAATGTTTGAAGCTACTGACTGAATGAAAGGAGCTGGCATCTCACTCTCTTTGAATCTTCTTTATCATGCTAGGATTAACAGGAAAAAGCTAAAAATTTCAGAATTGCACCGTGCAATGTGGAGATATTACTGTTTGTGCATTTACAATATTCATTGATTTTTGCCATTGAAAAACATGTTTTTCATATACCAGAAATGTTTGAAGCTACTGACTGAATGAAAGGAGCTGGCATCTCACTCTCTTTGAATCTTCTTTATCATGCTAGGATTAACAGGAAAAAGCTAAAAATTTCAGAATTGCACCGTGCAATGTGGAGATATTACTGTTTGTGCATTTACAATATTCATTGATTTTTGCCATTGAAAAACGTCCAGAAATGTTTGAAGCTACTGACTGAATGAAAGGAGCTGGCATCTCACTCTCTTTGAATCTTCTTTATCATGCTAGGATTAACAGGAAAAAGCTAAAAATTTCAGAATTGCACCGTGCAATGTGGAGATATTACTGTTTGTGCATTTACAATATTCATTGATTTTTGCCATTGAAAAACGTCCAGAAATGTTTGAAGCTACTGACTGAATGAAAGGAGCTGGCATCTCACTCTCTTTGAATCTTCTTTATCATGCTAGGATTAACAGGAAAAAGCTAAAAATTTCAGAATTGCACCGTGCAATGTGGAGATATTACTGTTTGTGCATTTACAATATTCATTGATTTTTGCCATTGAAAAACGTCCAGAAATGTTTGAAGCTACTGACTGAATGAAAGGAGCTGGCATCTCACTCTCTTTGAATCTTCTTTATCATGCTAGGATTAACAGGAAAAAGCTAAAAATTTCAGAATTGCACCGTGCAATGTGGAGATATTACTGTTTGTGCATTTACAATATTCATTGATTTTTGCCATTGAAAAACGTCCAGAAATGTTTGAAGCTACTGACTGAATGAAAGGAGCTGGCATCTCACTCTCTTTGAATCTTCTTTATCATGCTAGGATTAACAGGAAAAAGCTAAAAATTTCAGAATTGCACCGTGCAATGTGGAGATATTACTGTTTGTGCATTTACAATATTCATTGATTTTTGCCATTGAAAAACATGTTTTTCATATACCAGAAATGTTTGAAGCTACTGACTGAATGAAAGGAGCTGGCATCTCACTCTCTTTGAATCTTCTTTATCATGCTAGGATTAGCAGGAAAAAGCTAAAAATTTCAGAATTGCACCGTGCAATGTGGAGATATTACTGTTTGTGCATTTACAATATTCATTGATTTTTGCCATTGAAAAACATGTTTTTCATATACCAGAAATGTTTGAAGCTACTGACTGAATGAAAGGAGCTGGCATCTCACTCTCTTTGAATCTTCTTTATCATGCTAGGATTAACAGGAAAAAGCTAAAAATTTCAGAATTGCACCGTGCAATGTGGAGATATTACTGTTTGTGCATTTACAATATTCATTGATTTTTGCCATTGAAAAACGTCCAGAAATGTTTGAAGCTACTGACTGAATGAAAGGAGCTGGCATCTCACTCTCTTTGAATCTTCTTTATCATGCTAGGATTAACAGGAAAAAGCTAAAAATTTCAGAATTGCACCGTGCAATGTGGAGATATTACTGTTTGTGCATTTACAATATTCATTGATTTTTGCCATTGAAAAACATGTTTTTCATATACCAGAAATGTTTGAAGCTACTGACTGAATGAAAGGAGCTGGCATCTCACTCTCTTTGAATCTTCTTTATCATGCTAGGATTAACAGGAAAAAGCTAAAAATTTCAGAATTGCACCGTGCAATGTGGAGATATTACTGTTTGTGCATTTACAATATTCATTGATTTTTGCCATTGAAAAACGTCCAGAAATGTTTGAAGCTACTGACTGAATGAAAGGAGCTGGCATCTCACTCTCTTTGAATCTTCTTTATCATGCTAGGATTAACAGGAAAAAGCTAAAAATTTCATAATTGCACCGTGCAATGTGGAGATATTACTGTTTGTGCATTTACAATATTCATTGATTTTTGCCATTGAAAAACATGTTTTTCATATACCAGAAATGTTTGAAGCTACTGACTGAATGAAAGGAGCTGGCATCTCACTCTCTTTGAATCTTCTTTATCATGCTAGGATTAGCAGGAAAAAGCTAAAAATTTCAGAATTGCACCGTGCAATGTGGAGATATTTCTGTTTGTGCATTTACAATATTCATTGATTTTTGCCATTGAAAAACGTCCAGAAATGTTTGAAGCTACTGACTGAATGAAAGGAGCTGGCATCTCACTCTCTTTGAATCTTCTTTATCATGCTAGGATTAACAGGAAAAAGCTAAAAATTTCAGAATTGCACCGTGCAATGTGGAGATATTACTGTTTGTGCATTTACAATATTCATTGATTTTTGCCATTGAAAAACATGTTTCTCATATACCAGAAATGTTTGAAGCTACTGACTGAATGAAAGGAGCTGGCATCTCACTCTCTTTGAATCTTCTTTATCATGCTAGGATTAACAGGAAAAAGCTAAAAATTTCAGAATTGCACCGTGCAATGTGGAGATATTACTGTTTGTGCATTTACAATATTCATTGATTTTTGCCATTGAAAACGTCCAGAAATGTTTGAAGCTACTGACTGAATGAAAGGAGCTGGCATCTCACTCTCTTTGAATCTTCTTTATCATGCTAGGATTAACAGGAAAAAGCTAAAAATTTCAGAATTGCACCGTGCAATGTGGAGATATTACTGTTTGTGCATTTACAATATTCATTGATTTTTGCCATTGAAAAACATGTTTTTCATATACCAGAAATGTTTGAAGCTACTGACTGAATGAAAGGAGCTGGCATCTCACTCTCTTTGAATCTTCTTTATCATGCTAGGATTAGCAGGAAAAAGCTAAAAATTTCAGAATTGCACCGTGCAATGTGGAGATATTACTGTTTGTGCATTTACAATATTCATTGATTTTTGCCATTGAAAAACGTCCAGAAATGTTTGAAGCTACTGACTGAATGAAAGGAGCTGGCATCTCACTCTCTTTGAATCTTCTTTATCATGCTAGGATTAACAGGAAAAAGCTAAAAATTTCAGAATTGCACCGTGCAATGTGGAGATATTACTGTTTGTGCATTTACAATATTCATTGATTTTTGCCATTGAAAAACATGTTTTTCATATACCAGAAATGTTTGAAGCTACTGACTGAATGAAAGGAGCTGGCATCTCACTCTCTTTGAATCTTCTTTATCATGCTAGGATTAGCAGGAAAAAGCTAAAAATTTCAGAATTGCACCGTGCAATGTGGAGATATTACTGTTTGTGCATTTACAATATTCATTGATTTTTGCCATTGAAAAACGTCCAGAAATGTTTGAAGCTACTGACTGAATGAAAGGAGCTGGCATCTCACTCTCTTTGAATCTTCTTTATCATGCTAGGATTAACAGGAAAAAGCTAAAAATTTCAGAATTGCACCGTGCAATGTGGAGATATTACTGTTTGTGCATTTACAATATTCATTGATTTTTGCCATTGAAAAACATGTTTTTCATATACCAGAAATGTTTGAAGCTACTGACTGAATGAAAGGAGCTGGCATCTCACTCTCTTTGAATCTTCTTTATCATGCTAGGATTAACAGGAAAAAGCTAAAAATTTCAGAATTGCACCGTGCAATGTGGAGATATTACTGTTTGTGCATTTACAATATTCATTGATTTTTGCCATTGAAAAACGTCCAGAAATGTTTGAAGCTACTGACTGAATGAAAGGAGCTGGCATCTCACTCTCTTTGAATCTTCTTTATCATGCTAGGATTAACAGGAAAAAGCTAAAAATTTCAGAATTGCACCGTGCAATGTGGAGATATTACTGTTTGTGCATTTACAATATTCATTGATTTTTGCCATTGAAAAACATGTTTTTCTTCCAGAAATGTTTGAAGCTACTGACTGAATGAAAGGAGCTGGCATCTCACTCTCTTTGAATCTTCTTTATCATGCTAGGATTAACAGGAAAAAGCTAAAAATTTCAGAATTGCACCGTGCAATGTGGAGATATTACTGTTTGTGCATTTACAATATTCATTGATTTTTGCCATTGAAAAACATGTTTTTCATATACCAGAAATGTTTGAAGCTACTGACTGAATGAAAGGAGCTGGCATCTCACTCTCTTTGAATCTTCTTTATCATGCTAGGATTAGCAGGAAAAAGCTAAAAATTTCAGAATTGCACCGTGCAATGTGGAGATATTACTGTTTGTGCATTTACAATATTCATTGATTTTTGCCATTGAAAAACATGTTTTTCATATACCAGAAATGTTTGAAGCTACTGACTGAATGAAAGGAGCTGGCATCTCACTCTCTTTGAATCTTCTTTATCATGCTAGGATTAACAGGAAAAAGCTAAAAATTTCAGAATTGCACCGTGCAATGTGGAGATATTACTGTTTGTGCATTTACAATATTCATTGATTTTTGCCATTGAAAAACATGTTTTTCATATACCAGAAATGTTTGAAGCTACTGACTGAATGAAAGGAGCTGGCATCTCACTCTCTTTGAATCTTCTTTATCATGCTAGGATTAACAGGAAAAAGCTAAAAATTTCAGAATTGCACCGTGCAATGTGGAGATATTACTGTTTGTGCATTTACAATATTCATTGATTTTTGCCATTGAAAAACATGTTTTTCATATACCAGAAATGTTTGAAGCTACTGACTGAATGAAAGGAGCTGGCATCTCACTCTCTTTGAATCTTCTTTATCATGCTAGGATTAACAGGAAAAAGCTAAAAATTTCAGAATTGCACCGTGCAATGTGGAGATATTACTGTTTGTGCATTTACAATATTCATTGATTTTTGCCATTGAAAAACTGTTTTTCATATACCAGAAATGTTTGAAGCTACTGACTGAATGAAAGGAGCTGGCATCTCACTCTCTTTGAATCTTCTTTATCATGCTAGGATTAACAGGAAAAAGCTAAAAATTTCAGAATTGCACCGTGCAATGTGGAGATATTACTGTTTGTGCATTTACAATATTCATTGATTTTTGCCATTGAAAAACGTCCAGAAATGTTTGAAGCTACTGACTGAATGAAAGGAGCTGGCATCTCACTCTCTTTGAATCTTCTTTATCATGCTAGGATTAACAGGAAAAAGCTAAAAATTTCAGAATTGCACCGTGCAATGTGGAGATATTACTGTTTGTGCATTTACAATATTCATTGATTTTTGCCATTGAAAAACGTTTATACCAGAAATGTTTGAAGCTACTGACTGAATGAAAGGAGCTGGCATCTCACTCTCTTTGAATCTTCTTTATCATGCTAGGATTAACAGGAAAAAGCTAAAAATTTCAGAATTGCACCGTGCAATGTGGAGATATTACTGTTTGTGCATTTACAATATTCATTGATTTTTGCCATTGAAAAACGTCCAGAAATGTTTGAAGCTACTGACTGAATGAAAGGAGCTGGCATCTCACTCTCTTTGAATCTTCTTTATCATGCTAGGATTAACAGGAAAAAGCTAAAAATTTCAGAATTGCACCGTGCAATGTGGAGATATTACTGTTTGTGCATTTACAATATTCATTGATTTTTGCCATTGAAAAACGTCCAGAAATGTTTGAAGCTACTGACTGAATGAAAGGAGCTGGCATCTCACTCTCTTTGAATCTTCTTTATCATGCTAGGATTAACAGGAAAAAGCTAAAAATTTCAGAATTGCACCGTGCAATGTGGAGATATTACTGTTTGTGCATTTACAATATTCATTGATTTTTGCCATTGAAAAACGTCCAGAAATGTTTGAAGCTACTGACTGAATGAAAGGAGCTGGCATCTCACTCTCTTTGAATCTTCTTTATCATGCTAGGATTAACAGGAAAAAGCTAAAAATTTCAGAATTGCACCGTGCAATGTGGAGATATTACTGTTTGTGCATTTACAATATTCATTGATTTTTGCCATTGAAAAACATGTTTTTCATATACCAGAAATGTTTGAAGCTACTGACTGAATGAAAGGAGCTGGCATCTCACTCTCTTTGAATCTTCTTTATCATGCTAGGATTAGCAGGAAAAAGCTAAAAATTTCAGAATTGCACCGTGCAATGTGGAGATATTACTGTTTGTGCATTTACAATATTCATTGATTTTTGCCATTGAAAAACATGTTTTCATATACCAGAAATGTTTGAAGCTACTGACTGAATGAAAGGAGCTGGCATCTCACTCTCTTTGAATCTTCTTTATCATGCTAGGATTAACAGGAAAAAGCTAAAAATTTCAGAATTGCACCGTGCAATGTGGAGATATTACTGTTTGTGCATTTACAATATTCATTGATTTTTGCCATTGAAAAACATGTTTTTCATATACCAGAAATGTTTGAAGCTACTGACTGAATGAAAGGAGCTGGCATCTCACTCTCTTTGAATCTTCTTTATCATGCTAAGGATTACAGCAGGAAGAAGCAAAAAATTTCAGAATTGCACCGTGCAATGTGGAGATATTACTGTTTGTGCATTTACAATATTCATTGATTTTTGCCATTGAAAAACGTCCAGAAATGTTTGAAGCTACTGACTGAATGAAAGGAGCTGGCATCTCACTCTCTTTGAATCTTCTTTATCATGCTAGGATTAACAGGAAAAAGCTAAAAATTTCAGAATTGCACCGTGCAATGTGGAGATATTACTGTTTGTGCATTTACAATATTCATTGATTTTTGCCATTGAAAAACAAGTTTTCATATACCAGAAATGTTTGAAGCTACTGACTGAATGAAAGGAGCTGGCATCTCACTCTCTTTGAATCTTCTTTATCATGCTAGGATTAGCAGGAAAAAGCTAAAAATTTCAGAATTGCACCGTGCAATGTGGAGATATTACTGTTTGTGCATTTACAATATTCATTGATTTTTGCCATTGAAAAACGTCCAGAAATGTTTGAAGCTACTGACTGAATGAAAGGAGCTGGCATCTCACTCTCTTTGAATCTTCTTTATCATGCTAGGATTAACAGGAAAAAGCTAAAAATTTCAGAATTGCACCGTGCAATGTGGAGATATTACTGTTTGTGCATTTACAATATTCATTGATTTTTGCCATTGAAAAACATGTTTTTCATATACCAGAAATGTTTGAAGCTACTGACTGAATGAAAGGAGCTGGCATCTCACTCTCTTTGAATCTTCTTTATCATGCTAGGATTAGCAGGAAAAAGCAAAAAATTTCAGAATTGCACCGTGCAATGTGGAGATATTACTGTTTGTGCATTTACAATATTCATTGATTTTTGCCATTGAAAAACGTCCAGAAATGTTTGAAGCTACTGACTGAATGAAAGGAGCTGGCATCTCACTCTCTTTGAATCTTCTTTATCATGCTAGGATTAACAGGAAAAAGCTAAAAATTTCAGAATTGCACCGTGCAATGTGGAGATATTACTGTTTGTGCATTTACAATATTCATTGATTTTTGCCATTGAAAAACATGTTTTTCATATACCAGAAATGTTTGAAGCTACTGACTGAATGAAAGGAGCTGGCATCTCACTCTCTTTGAATCTTCTTTATCATGCTAGGATTAACAGGAAAAAGCTAAAAATTTCAGAATTGCACCGTGCAATGTGGAGATATTACTGTTTGTGCATTTACAATATTCATTGATTTTTGCCATTGAAAAACATGTTTTTCATATACCAGAAATGTTTGAAGCTACTGACTGAATGAAAGGAGCTGGCATCTCACTCTCTTTGAATCTTCTTTATCATGCTAGGATTAACAGGAAAAAGCTAAAAATTTCAGAATTGCACCGTGCAATGTGGAGATATTACTGTTTGTGCATTTACAATATTCATTGATTTTTGCCATTGAAAAACGTCCAGAAATGTTTGAAGCTACTGACTGAATGAAAGGAGCTGGCATCTCACTCTCTTTGAATCTTCTTTATCATGCTAGGATTAACAGGAAAAAGCTAAAAATTTCAGAATTGCACCGTGCAATGTGGAGATATTACTGTTTGTGCATTTACAATATTCATTGATTTTTGCCATTGAAAAACGTTTTTCATATACCAGAAATGTTTGAAGCTACTGACTGAATGAAAGGAGCTGGCATCTCACTCTCTTTGAATCTTCTTTATCATGCTAGGATTAACAGGAAAAAGCTAAAAATTTCAGAATTGCACCGTGCAATGTGGAGATATTACTGTTTGTGCATTTACAATATTCATTGATTTTTGCCATTGAAAAACGTCCAGAAATGTTTGAAGCTACTGACTGAATGAAAGGAGCTGGCATCTCACTCTCTTTGAATCTTCTTTATCATGCTAGGATTAACAGGAAAAAGCTAAAAATTTCAGAATTGCACCGTGCAATGTGGAGATATTACTGTTTGTGCATTTACAATATTCATTGATTTTTGCCATTGAAAAACGTCCAGAAATGTTTGAAGCTACTGACTGAATGAAAGGAGCTGGCATCTCACTCTCTTTGAATCTTCTTTATCATGCTAGGATTAACAGGAAAAAGCTAAAAATTTCAGAATTGCACCGTGCAATGTGGAGATATTACTGTTTGTGCATTTACAATATTCATTGATTTTTGCCATTGAAAAACGTCCAGAAATGTTTGAAGCTACTGACTGAATGAAAGGAGCTGGCATCTCACTCTCTTTGAATCTTCTTTATCATGCTAGGATTAACAGGAAAAAGCTAAAAATTTCAGAATTGCACCGTGCAATGTGGAGATATTACTGTTTGTGCATTTACAATATTCATTGATTTTTGCCATTGAAAAACGTCCAGAAATGTTTGAAGCTACTGACTGAATGAAAGGAGCTGGCATCTCACTCTCTTTGAATCTTCTTTATCATGCTAGGATTAACAGGAAAAAGCTAAAAATTTCAGAATTGCACCGTGCAATGTGGAGATATTACTGTTTGTGCATTTACAATATTCATTGATTTTTGCCATTGAAAAACATGTTTTTCATATACCAGAAATGTTTGAAGCTACTGACTGAATGAAAGGAGCTGGCATCTCACTCTCTTTGAATCTTCTTTATCATGCTAGGATTAGCAGGAAAAAGCTAAAAATTTCAGAATTGCACCGTGCAATGTGGAGATATTACTGTTTGTGCATTTACAATATTCATTGATTTTTGCCATTGAAAAACATGTTTTTATATACCAGAAATGTTTGAAGCTACTGACTGAATGAAAGGAGCTGGCATCTCACTCTCTTTGAATCTTCTTTATCATGCTAGGATTAACAGGAAAAAGCTAAAAATTTCAGAATTGCACCGTGCAATGTGGAGATATTACTGTTTGTGCATTTACAATATTCATTGATTTTTGCCATTGAAAAACATGTTTTTCATATACCAGAAATGTTTGAAGCTACTGACTGAATGAAAGGAGCTGGCATCTCACTCTCTTTGAATCTTCTTTATCATGCTAGGATTAGCAGGAAAAAGCAAAAAATTTCAGAATTGCACCGTGCAATGTGGAGATATTACTGTTTGTGCATTTACAATATTCATTGATTTTTGCCATTGAAAAACGTCCAGAAATGTTTGAAGCTACTGACTGAATGAAAGGAGCTGGCATCTCACTCTCTTTGAATCTTCTTTATCATGCTAGGATTAACAGGAAAAAGCTAAAAATTTCAGAATTGCACCGTGCAATGTGGAGATATTACTGTTTGTGCATTTACAATATTCATTGATTTTTGCCATTGAAAAACATGTTTTTCATATACCAGAAATGTTTGAAGCTACTGACTGAATGAAAGGAGCTGGCATCTCACTCTCTTTGAATCTTCTTTATCATGCTAGGATTATCAGGAAAAAGCTAAAAATTTCAGAATTGCACCGTGCAATGTGGAGATATTACTGTTTGTGCATTTACAATATTCATTGATTTTTGCCATTGAAAAACGTCCAGAAATGTTTGAAGCTACTGACTGAATGAAAGGAGCTGGCATCTCACTCTCTTTGAATCTTCTTTATCATGCTAGGATTAACAGGAAAAAGCTAAAAATTTCAGAATTGCACCGTGCAATGTGGAGATATTACTGTTTGTGCATTTACAATATTCATTGATTTTTGCCATTGAAAAACATGTTTTTCATATACCAGAAATGTTTGAAGCTACTGACTGAATGAAAGGAGCTGGCATCTCACTCTCTTTGAATCTTCTTTATCATGCTAGGATTAGCAGGAAAAAGCAAAAAATTTCAGAATTGCACCGTGCAATGTGGAGATATTACTGTTTGTGCATTTACAATATTCATTGATTTTTGCCATTGAAAAACGTTTTTCATATACCAGAAATGTTTGAAGCTACTGACTGAATGAAAGGAGCTGGCATCTCTTTCTCTTTGAATCTTCTTTATCATGCTAGGATTAACAGGAAAAAGCTAAAAATTTCAGAATTGCACCGTGCAATGTGGAGATATTACTGTTTGTGCATTTACAATATTCATTGATTTTTGCCATTGAAAAACGTCCAGAAATGTTTGAAGCTACTGACTGAATGAAAGGAGCTGGCATCTCACTCTCTTTGAATCTTCTTTATCATGCTAGGATTAACAGGAAAAAGCTAAAAATTTCAGAATTGCACCGTGCAATGTGGAGATATTACTGTTTGTGCATTTACAATATTCATTGATTTTTGCCATTGAAAAACATGTTTTTCATATACCAGAAATGTTTGAAGCTACTGACTGAATGAAAGGAGCTGGCATCTCACTCTCTTTGAATCTTCTTTATCATGCTAGGATTAACAGGAAAAAGCTAAAAATTTCAGAATTGCACCGTGCAATGTGGAGATATTACTGTTTGTGCATTTACAATATTCATTGATTTTTGCCATTGAAAAACGTCCAGAAATGTTTGAAGCTACTGACTGAATGAAAGGAGCTGGCATCTCACTCTCTTTGAATCTTCTTTATCATGCTAGGATTAACAGGAAAAAGCTAAAAATTTCAGAATTGCACCGTGCAATGTGGAGATATTACTGTTTGTGCATTTACAATATTCATTGATTTTTGCCATTGAAAAACATGTTTTTCATATACCAGAAATGTTTGAAGCTACTGACTGAATGAAAGGAGCTGGCATCTCACTCTCTTTGAATCTTCTTTATCATGCTAGGATTAACAGGAAAAAGCTAAAAATTTCAGAATTGCACCGTGCAATGTGGAGATATTACTGTTTGTGCATTTACAATATTCATTGATTTTTGCCATTGAAAAACATGTTTTTCATATACCAGAAATGTTTGAAGCTACTGACTGAATGAAAGGAGCTGGCATCTCACTCTCTTTGAATCTTCTTTATCATGCTAGGATTAGCAGGAAAAAGCAAAAAATTTCAGAATTGCACCGTGCAATGTGGAGATATTACTGTTTGTGCATTTACAATATTCATTGATTTTTGCCATTGAAAAACGTCCAGAAATGTTTGAAGCTACTGACTGAATGAAAGGAGCTGGCATCTCACTCTCTTTGAATCTTCTTTATCATGCTAGGATTAACAGGAAAAAGCTAAAAATTTCAGAATTGCACCGTGCAATGTGGAGATATTACTGTTTGTGCATTTACAATATTCATTGATTTTTGCCATTGAAAAACATGTTTTTCATATACCAGAAATGTTTGAAGCTACTGACTGAATGAAAGGAGCTGGCATCTCACTCTCTTTGAATCTTCTTTATCATGCTAGGATTAACAGGAAAAAGCTAAAAATTTCAGAATTGCACCGTGCAATGTGGAGATATTACTGTTTGTGCATTTACAATATTCATTGATTTTTGCCATTGAAAAACGTCCAGAAATGTTTGAAGCTACTGACTGAATGAAAGGAGCTGGCATCTCACTCTCTTTGAATCTTCTTTATCATGCTAGGATTAACAGGAAAAAGCTAAAAATTTCAGAATTGCACCGTGCAATGTGGAGATATTACTGTTTGTGCATTTACAATATTCATTGATTTTTGCCATTGAAAAACGTCCAGAAATGTTTGAAGCTACTGACTGAATGAAAGGAGCTGGCATCTCACTCTCTTTGAATCTTCTTTATCATGCTAGGATTAACAGGAAAAAGCTAAAAATTTCAGAATTGCACCGTGCAATGTGGAGATATTACTGTTTGTGCATTTACAATATTCATTGATTTTTGCCATTGAAAAACGTCCAGAAATGTTTGAAGCTACTGACTGAATGAAAGGAGCTGGCATCTCACTCTCTTTGAATCTTCTTTATCATGCTAGGATTAACAGGAAAAAGCTAAAAATTTCAGAATTGCACCGTGCAATGTGGAGATATTACTGTTTGTGCATTTACAATATTCATTGATTTTTGCCATTGAAAAACATGTTTTTCATATACCAGAAATGTTTGAAGCTACTGACTGAATGAAAGGAGCTGGCATCTCACTCTCTTTGAATCTTCTTTATCATGCTAGGATTAGCAGGAAAAAGCTAAAAATTTCAGAATTGCACCGTGCAATGTGGAGATATTACTGTTTGTGCATTTACAATATTCATTGATTTTTGCCATTGAAAAACATGTTTTTCATATACCAGAAATGTTTGAAGCTACTGACTGAATGAAAGGAGCTGGCATCTCACTCTCTTTGAATCTTCTTTATCATGCTAGGATTAACAGGAAAAAGCTAAAAATTTCAGAATTGCACCGTGCAATGTGGAGATATTACTGTTTGTGCATTTACAATATTCATTGATTTTTGCCATTGAAAAACATGTTTTTCATATACCAGAAATGTTTGAAGCTACTGACTGAATGAAAGGAGCTGGCATCTCACTCTCTTTGAATCTTCTTTATCATGCTAGGATTAGCAGGAAAAAGCAAAAAATTTCAGAATTGCACCGTGCAATGTGGAGATATTACTGTTTGTGCATTTACAATATTCATTGATTTTTGCCATTGAAAAACATGTTTTTCTAAACCAGAAATGTTTGAAGCTACTGACTGAATGAAAGGAGCTGGCATCTCACTCTCTTTGAATCTTCTTTATCATGCTAGGATTAACAGGAAAAAGCTAAAAATTTCAGAATTGCACCGTGCAATGTGGAGATATTACTGTTTGTGCATTTACAATATTCATTGATTTTTGCCATTGAAAAACATGTTTTTCATATACCAGAAATGTTTGAAGCTACTGACTGAATGAAAGGAGCTGGCATCTCACTCTCTTTGAATCTTCTTTATCATGCTAGGATTATCAGGAAAAAGCTAAAAATTTCAGAATTGCACCGTGCAATGTGGAGATATTACTGTTTGTGCATTTACAATATTCATTGATTTTTGCCATTGAAAAACGTCCAGAAATGTTTGAAGCTACTGACTGAATGAAAGGAGCTGGCATCTCACTCTCTTTGAATCTTCTTTATCATGCTAAGATTAACAGGAAAAAGCTAAAAATTTCAGAATTGCACCGTGCAATGTGGAGATATTACTGTTTGTGCATTTACAATATTCATTGATTTTTGCCATTGAAAAACATGTTTTCATATACCAGAAATGTTTGAAGCTACTGACTGAATGAAAGGAGCTGGCATCTCACTCTCTTTGAATCTTCTTTATCATGCTAGGATTAGCAGGAAAAAGCAAAAATTTCAGAATTGCACCGTGCAATGTGGAGATATTACTGTTTGTGCATTTACAATATTCATTGATTTTTGCCATTGAAAAACGTCCAGAAATGTTTGAAGCTACTGACTGAATGAAAGGAGCTGGCATCTCACTCTCTTTGAATCTTCTTTATCATGCTAGGATTAACAGGAAAAAGCTAAAAATTTCAGAATTGCACCGTGCAATGTGGAGATATTACTGTTTGTGCATTTACAATATTCATTGATTTTTGCCATTGAAAAACATGTTTTTATATACCCAGAAATGTTTGAAGCTACTGACTGAATGAAAGGAGCTGGCATCTCACTCTCTTTGAATCTTCTTTATCATGCTAGGATTAACAGGAAAAAGCTAAAAATTTCAGAATTGCACCGTGCAATGTGGAGATATTACTGTTTGTGCATTTACAATATTCATTGATTTTTGCCATTGAAAAACATGTTTTTCATATACCAGAAATGTTTGAAGCTACTGACTGAATGAAAGGAGCTGGCATCTCACTCTCTTTGAATCTTCTTTATCATGCTAGGATTAACAGGAAAAAGCTAAAATTTCAGAATTGCACCGTGCAATGTGGAGATATTACTGTTTGTGCATTTACAATATTCATTGATTTTTGCCATTGAAAAACTGTTTTTTTATTACCAGAAATGTTTGAAGCTACTGACTGAATGAAAGGAGCTGGCATCTCACTCTCTTTGAATCTTCTTTATCATGCTAGGATTAACAGGAAAAAGCTAAAAATTTCAGAATTGCACCGTGCAATGTGGAGATATTACTGTTTGTGCATTTACAATATTCATTGATTTTTGCCATTGAAAAACATGTTTTCATATACCAGAAATGTTTGAAGCTACTGACTGAATGAAAGGAGCTGGCATCTCACTCTCTTTGAATCTTCTTTATCATGCTAGGATTAACAGGAAAAAGCTAAAAATTTCAGAATTGCACTGTGCAATGTGGAGATATTACTGTTTGTGCATTTACAATATTCATTGATTTTTGCCATTGAAAAACATGTTTTTCATATACCAGAAATGTTTGAAGCTACTGACTGAATGAAAGGAGCTGGCATCTCACTCTCTTTGAATCTTCTTTATCATGCTAGGATTAACAGGAAAAAGCTAAAAATTTCAGAATTGCACCGTGCAATGTGGAGATATTACTGTTTGTGCATTTACAATATTCATTGATTTTTGCCATTGAAAAACGTCCAGAAATGTTTGAAGCTACTGACTGAATGAAAGGAGCTGGCATCTCACTCTCTTTGAATCTTCTTTATCATGCTAGGATTAACAGGAAAAAGCTAAAAATTTCAGAATTGCACCGTGCAATGTGGAGATATTACTGTTTGTGCATTTACAATATTCATTGATTTTTGCCATTGAAAAACATGTTTTTCATATACCAGAAATGTTTGAAGCTACTGACTGAATGAAAGAGCTGCATCTCACTCTCTTTGAATCTTCTTTATCATGCTAGGATTAACAGGAAAAAGCAAAAATTTCAGAATT